>NC_056728.1:1837338119-1837458119 GCF_019279795.1 Protopterus annectens
AAACAGGAAGTTTTACTCACCATCTCATCCCAGGCTGACACATACTGCAGCCCCTTAGAATGACATCAACTACTTAGCTAACTGTTATAGCCTATTGTCTTTTTGTAAAATCTGGGCATCATTCTTGGTGGAGGCAACACACTTCTCAAGATCAGTGTCTTTCCTGCCTCTAGCACATGCATAGTAAGTTCCATCATGCATCCCTGCATGTCCCTGTGGGTAGAGCACTTCATTCACACCTACATGGGCCACTGCTAGGTCGTAGTCATACTTACCTGATTTAAGGACTTTAGGACCCTTGTGACATCACAGATTATGGCACTGTAAGGGACCTTAAGGCCCTCAAAACATCACTGATCTTGGCACTAAACAGGCAACATAAAGTCACCCTGTTCTTGTTCAGTCTTGAGAGCATGGAGTTTGTAAGCCTAACTGTAGAGTAACTTATGACCAAGACATTTTCCTGTGTGGTGGCTTACTTAGTGTGCCTATTAGGCTTGCTTTCCTAGTAACTTTTCGGTAATCCATGTTGAGGTGTGCAAGTGGAGAGGGAGTAGGTACTGAAGGCCGAGATATTTTAGACCGTGTTTTAGGAGGCTTTGGCAATTTTTTCCTTTACAGCTACAGCATAAGTTAAAGGCTTAGTGGTCTTGTGTGACTGATGCAGTGTTGTCCATGTTCGATGTCTACTCATAATGGGCTGATGAGAGAGGTGTGCATCCATGCTTAAATATTTACACGTCTCTCGGGTTGTACTATCAACTGGTAGATGCAGTGAACAGTCTGTACACATAAGGCAGTTGCAGACTTGGCTCGGAATACCAAATACAATGAGACTGACCTCAGATAGGGTAACAACAGACTGCTATGCTATTTTGCCTCAGAGTGGAAGACAACGACTGGGTGTAGTACTCAGAGGTTTGAAGCAGACTACTACAGAAGACCCTGACGAATTATGGATGAAGTATTTAGAGTGATACTACAAAGTTAAGGTGGAGCTGGTTAATCAAGCAGCACTTGGTGAAAAGACAGAAAAAAGTTTGCCAAAAATAATAAATAGTGCTGATTCACCTACTGGCTGCTACCTGCGTACTAGTACTTGACTCACTGCAGCAACACTCAGCTAAGAATCAATATTACGTTGATCCTTCTCTTACCAGAAGCAAAACAGTAGCACTAATCCCAACCTGATTTCTAAAAAGCAGTAGGCAGGCTCTTTGGTGATCATCAGTCTTGTCCCAGATATTGCAAAGCTCTGTAGGCTTGTTGTAGACCTCTTCTAGATAGCGCATGCAGCAACTCAGTGTAACAGAGCTAAGCTGCACAATGGTCTAAAACCAGTCAGGGAAGTCCAGTACACAATATCCAATCAGAGATAGTCAGGAATCAATGCACCTGTGATCTTTTCAGGGGCAAAACAGTAGCATTAATTCCAAATTGGCACCTAAACAGCAATTATGCGACTGGCATTGTCTAGGAAGGCTGGAAAATAACATCCCTCTGCTTATTTTCTCATCATGAGGAGAGAGGAGCAGTTATCCTACAATGGTTCCTGAAAGCGGTTGTAGCCTGCCAATGACTTTTTAAGCTTGCCCAGAAGTTTGTAATTTTAAAAGTAGGATGTAAGTAAACTGATTAATACTCAATGTATTGCAGTGTGTACTAAACTGTGGGAAGATGTGAACAAGAGGACGAGTGACGTTTTAACAGTCTAGGGAGTGGACCTTCCCAGACTGAACTTTTAGTTTGAATAAACAAGATGAAACTAGAAGGATCTTTCAAAGTCAAATGTACAAAAGGGGTGGACCCTCAAAAACCACTAAGTTTAATAGCCTAGCAGCCCAAGGGTGGGTAGCTGGGAAAATTAGTCTCACAAAAGCAAGAGTTACAGATTAGAGGCAGTTCCAAAAGATTAAAAGCTTAAAGATGCCTGATGTAATCAGCTGTTACTGGAGTCAACACACAGACAAGACAGGCAGACAAAATTCAAATTTCAAGCAAGTAGAAGGCCCACATACAACTAAAAGACAGCTGAATTCATACAGCACAATTTAATGATCCGTGACATACCGCAGGGTGGAGGTATGGCTCTGATTTCACATTTCCTTCTTGTTGTTTATTCCCAAACAGAGGAAGATAACCAATACAGGACTCTATGGAGGAAGCACAGCCAGTACCACACCCACAATGGCTGAATGTTCCAACACAGGTATCGCATAGTCCAAAATGCAGTGCCCTGTTGTGGAAACAGATTTTCCTCAAAAATGTATAGAAGGTAAAGCCCTATGAACAATAAAGCTACAGAGATGCTTTTCTGAGTGCCAAAGAAGCCCCATTCTAGGAATGCATCCATTTGGGGGAAGTGTTTATGAAACCTAAATGTATTGATTTATTTATTTATTTATTTACATTTGTTGACCGGGAGTGTCCGACTGGACATAGGTCCATTTTCAGCGGAGGCCCGGGGAGAAAAGCTCCACAGTTAAAATAAACAGACAGTAGTTTCATTGGATTACATAGCGATTAACAATTTGATTAACATAGCAATTAATTACAAACATATTTACAGATGAAGAACATAGTACATAAGTAGACAACTAGAATCTTTATCTGCGAAGTATATAGCGGACATTAACAAATGTTACAATAAGAAGTTCATGCTGTATAATAAGTACTGGCTTATGAGCATCTGAGCTTGCTATAATCAAGGTAGCTAGTGGGGTGGAAAGAAATGTAGTGGTTGGATGGGGTGGGTGATATTAGAGTGGGAGTTGCAAGGGCATAGCCAGCATGTTTTTAGGTGCACTTTTAGTAAAGTTTTGAAGTGGGTGCATGATGGTACGGAGGTAATTGTGGGTGGGAGGGAGTTCCATAATTTGGCTATGGCACAAGAGAATAGTGCTTCACCAGCAGAGTTATTGGCTTTAGTGATCTGCAGGTGATTTTTGTTGCTGGATCTTAGTGGTCTGGTGGTGCGATAGGGTTGGAATAGATTCTGGAGGGATAGGACATTTAGTGGATGGTTTACTAGTTTGTGGGTGAGTGAGAATTGATACCATTGAAGGAGGTGAGGGAGTTCAAGCCAGCCCAGTTCAGCAAGTGAGAGACAGTGGTGACTACGGTAGGATGCCCCTGTGGTGAATTTGGCGATTTTGTTGTAGCAGGTCACTAGATTGTTTAGATCGCATTGCCTTAGGTTGGTATATATTGGACAGGCATAAAGTAGGGTGGAAATAAGGTGGGAATTTACTATTGAAATCTTTGCTGCTTTGGTGAGAAGTTGCTTATTTCTGTATAACGCTCCTAGTTATTTGTGGACTTTTTATGGTCATGGATATGTGAATGTCAAATTTTAGTTTATTGTCTAGTTCCACTCCTAACAATTTGGTGTGTTCAGTTGGGTATATAGTGGTGTTGTTTTTTGCTGTGATGTTAAAGTGAGAGTTGTTTTGAGCATGTTTGGTGGGTTGGAAGATGAGTAGTTTAGTTTTGTTTGGGTTGAGTTTTAACTGGACATCGGATAACCAGGTTTCAACAAAGGAAAAGGCTTCCTGTGTGACTTTTTGCAGTTTGGGTAGGGACTGGGCTAAGCAGGTGATGATTGAGTCATCTGCGTATTGTATGAGTGTGCCATGTTTGGTGGCAGAGGCTAGATTATTGGTGAAAACAGAGAAGAGTAGGGGTCCAAGGATGGATCCTTGGGGAACCCCTATGGAGACAGGTAGTTGGGGAGATATGTCATTCTGCCATACAACAGAATGTCGGCGGTCACACAGGTAACTCTGAAACCAGTTGGTGACTGATTGAGAGAAGGATAGGTTATTGAGGACATAGATGAGTTGTTTGTGTGGGACCATGTCAAATGCTTTAGATAGGTCTAGGAAAGTAGCAGAGGAGAGATAGCCATTGTTTTTATGCTGAAGGATAGTGTTAGTAAAGGAGAGTAAGGCAGTGGTGGTGCTATGGTTTGGTCGGAAACCATGCTGAGTATTGGAAAGGAGGGTTGGAGAAAGGATTTATTGTAAATAAAGACAACAAGTTATTATTTTAACAACTACATGTAGCCACATTGGTAAATAGTATGCTTTTGTGTAGAAGGAAGTATTACTTCTTTATCAAAATGAAGACATTTGTTCCTTAATACAGCATGCTGCATAAGGATTTCACAATACTGCCCAAGTTGTTTCTTGTGCGGAAGCCTTGATGTCATACATGAAGCCATTAATAAGGACAATTGGACAAAAAAAGAACTTCTAGAAGACAAGGTGGCATACCACAACTAGAGAGTTGCAAAAACAACATGTAAGAGGAGGAAAAGTAAAAAGAAAGTAGACAGACTGACCACAACACGTACAATTGCAATACAAACTAAAGTACTGTTACATTTATAGGTATAAGTATATACACTATTAAACATGTATCAATCAAGCTAAATTACCAACATTTACAACTGACTGTAACCAAATGTAATTTACTGTGGTACCTAATTTGTCTTGTTGACAAGAAGCTAATCAATATTTGGTAGACTTCTGCTTATTCACGGATCCTGGATGGAAGGGTGTGTAACATATGCAAAGCCAGTAAACAGAAGCATCAACAGTAGCGCTAACTCGATGTACATAAGATCACATTATATTTTTAAGATGATGAAATACAACATAAGGTTAGCAAAAGTCATCTGCTACCAGATTACGTTTCTATGGCTTTCTTGCAAACCGGAATTCCATCAATCATATTTTTCTCTCCCCCTACTGTACAGCTTCGGTTTGCTTCAGATGTCCTGTAACTACCTCATCTCTTCCACAGGGCTTTAGCTGGGTTAAGCTAATCTGGCAATAGAGTACATAAACAGTGCAGCACAGGAAGGTACAGGCAGCAGTTGTCCGAGGTTGGCATAATGGTTAAGGTGCTTACCTTACAGTCTAATAACACAGAAGTTTGAAGCTGAACGGACAGCAGCTTCAAACAGTTGCATGGGATGGGGGTACCATCTCTCCATCTGTACAGCAATTATTCAAGTGGGGTGTTTCCTGAAAGCCAGCACTTTGAATAGAAATAAATGTCAGTGTTGTGTGTCATCCACATCAGTATCAACAAGCTCTATACTACAAAAATAGCTTGGCAATAATGACAGCGTATCTTTCCTACTCCCTCTGCACAGACAGAGACAACAGATCAGGACTCTATCTGCATTAAGTCAGGAAACAACAGTCTCCATATGTCTTTTTTACTAGTTAATCATTATTTTTTCCTTAAACAGGCACTGTTACAGTAGCCAAATTCTTCAGTCTCAATAATAAAGCAGAAAGCAAGTACACTCTCACTGGGGGTCTGCTGGAGTTTCAGCACATTTTGTTAATGAATATACTGAGACATAGCATTTCAGTACAAGTGCCCTTTTATAAAGTTTAATCTCACTAGCTTGTTACAAAGTGGCATGAAAATGAAAAAAAAAAATAGCATCTAGATATGTTTACAAATCAAGAAAACGTGAGCTGTATAAGCAGCATCATGGTGCATGGGCTCAGAGTCAGAAAATGTATCATTTATTTTATTTATTTATTGATATTTGTTTGGGCGGCCATGGTGGTGCAGCGGTTAGCATTGCCGCCTCACAGCAAGAGGTTCTCTGGTTCGATCCTCGGCTGGGGTGCCTTCTGTGCGGAGTCTGCATGTCCTACCTGTGGTTGCGTGGGTTTCCTCCGGGTGCTCCGGTTTCCTCCCACATCCCAAAGACATGCTGTAGGTGGATTGGACACTCTAAATTGGCCCTAGGTGTGAGTGTTTGCATGTGTGCCCCTTCTGTTGAAGGTTGGGTGCCGGGCTGGCAACTCGACACTGTAAAACTCCACTGCCAATCATGAGCGGACAGGTGATCTGCTGTGGCGACCCTTAACCAGCAAAAGCCGAAAGAAGAAGAAGAAGATTGACATTTGTTTACCGTGAAAGTTTGATTGAATAATTTTATCCTTTTACAGTAATGGCACAAGCAGAAAATCTCTACAAATAAGAGAACAGAAAATACATACACATAGGTGAAAACTGACATTATATTATAATATACAGTAAATACATAAATTAATACAAATATTAATACACATATGACTTGTACAATAATACACATATGCCATCATTAAAACAAAATAAATACAATATAAACTAACAGTGAAACAAGTTGATATGTTATAAGTGAGGCAGTTTATTACTCACTTATAAAGCAAATGTCAGAGTGAAACATTCAAACAGCGAATAATGAGAAGGACAGGAAGGGAAGGGAGAGTAAAACTAAGTATTTGTTGGACGTAATAAGTGGATATGAGAGGTAGGAGAAATAATGAGTATAAACAAGATTAAGAGTAAAGGAAATTAGAGTAAGAGAAATAAAAACATAAAAGGAGAGAGAGTGTATATAGGTACTAGAAGAGAAGGAGCTGGAATTATTAGCCAAGATGGCTCACTGATATGACATAAAAAGTTAAATAGGGGACTCTTATGACACTAGGCTTTTCTAATTCAGTGCCACATGCAGAAAAATTGATCACTAGCACAGTCATGTTCACAATATTTTCTTTTGTAACACGCAAACAAGACAGAAACAAGGTGTGACGATGCGAGTTATTGCCAGCTAAAGTAGGGTAGTGGATGTATGTGTAACATATGCTGGCACAGCTAGCTGGAATTTTGTAAAGAATTATATGTCATTTGTATATCAAACTGATCTGTACAGATGTTTGTGTTGAAAAATGTATTTGTAAGGTTGCTTGTGTTAAAAATGTACCAACAGTGGGTCCTGACTGTATTGTAACTGATTAAATGTATGTTTTAACAGAGGATACTGGAAGAGAAGAGGTTAAGCTCAGCCCCAACTAACTTTTAGAAAAATATCCTGAAATTAAGTTACCCAGTTTAGGCCATAAAGATTGTATCTTACAGTTCTGATTGCAGCCAGAGACTAAATGTCTGCGCCAGAGAATGGTTTCTTAGCTCCTGCAGGAAAAGTGGAAGTGTTTTACAGTTTTATAGCTTCCAGATGCTATAACACATCTCAGCAAAGCTCAGTTCGTGTGTATGATAACACATATGTGCTAAATTCTGGTTCAGTTTCTAGCAAAGGGTCTAGCATGGGAACCATAAGTCAGATGAACAGATGTATGTGATGCCATTCTGTAATCTAGGACACAAATGATGTTTTAATACCATATGAGAGAGAGGTCTCAGGGCACTCTGTTTTTGTAACCTGACAAAGAAGGATCTCTCACATTGTTCATCTTGCCTTGCTCTAGTAAGTAACCAGGGAATAGTAATTGTTTAGATCAGTCAGGAAATATATAGTGAGATTAGTTAAGTATTGTTTTTCTGAAAAATGCATGAACCTGTCCATCTGTGTTATTTTTAACACTTCCTGTGACTGAAACTCTGGTGTTTATCATAAATAGATATTTAGCACTTTCATGTTTTTTATTATTTATCATTAAATACATTTAAACCTTTCATTGTGGCTGGTCCTTTAGAGAATATTTTAACCTCAGACAGTACTATATCTACTGGTGAAGCTCTTAAAAGCCTGGCTGTTTGGTCAACATTGCCATTTGCATTAATATTAATTTCACTCAGTATAATTGGGTACCCTTGCAAGAGCATTTGAGTAGCTAGCTTTGTAGTGTCTGGTGGCAGTGTAACTACCTTATAATCTGTGCAGAAGGGGGCATAACTAGTAAATCTGTGCCAGCCTTTCCCAGATGTGTGTGTGTGTGTGTGTGTGTGTGTGTGTGTGTGTGTGTGTGTATATATATATATATATATATATATATATATATATATATATATATATATATATATATATATATATATCTTTGTATGTGTGTGTGTGTACAGGGACATGAAGCACTGGTTTCATATAGCGGGTACTGGAGGACTTGGCTTGGACACTCAACTGAGGACTTAACTCAACAGCTGTGCCAGTGGGGAGCCATACTGGGGACCTGGGAAAAGAGAGAAAAACCCAGACCCTGGGCTAAGTGTGTTCCCTGTGTGCTCTTAACAAAAACTGTGCTTGATGCAGAGAGCTGCATCTGGAAATACTGGGTGTATTCATTTTTGTTCCAAGTGAACGTCCCTCTGCAGTGTCAGTGGTGAGGATTCAGGATCCTTGATTACTGACCCAGAGTGGGGACATCACATATTGGTGGTAGTGGTGGGATTCAGGCTCCTTCATTACTTTCACACAGTGAAAAAAGTATATATATATATATATATATATATATATACATATATATATATATATATATATGTATATATATATATATATATATATATATATATATATATATATATATATATATAGTACAGTTGTGTACACTTACCATAAATGTAGATGTTCGAGTGTATTCACTGTTGCAGTCATTACATTTGGGTTATCTGCTTGCAGGTTGCCCTCAGTCGCCCTGATTAACAAAGTCGTGGGTCCTGCGTCGGATGCTATCCCTTCTTCCATGACGTAGGGTCGTCAGGGGTATAAAACATGCAGCCGACACCATCACATCAGTTTTTCTTGCCCCAGATGTCAGGTGCCCCCCTAATGAGAAGCAATTAAATATAAAAGTACAAAGATATACCTCCAACAAAAAAGCAAATACACCAAAAAGGCTTTTAAGCATAGTAAAGGAAAGTAGAGGTATAGTCAAAAGAAGTTAGGGGGCTGGAGGGAGGGTAACCAGGACTGTAACAGTGAATACACTCGAACATCTACATTTATGGTAAGTGTACACAACTGTACTATGTTCTTCGTATTTCACTGTTGCAGTCATTACATCTGGGTTTTTTCCCAAAGCTATGGTTGGGAGGAGGAATTTAAATATCATTAGGGCCAGCTTTAAGGCCCTGCAAGACTGCAGTGGCAAAGCCAGCTCTGGATTTAGAGAAAATTGGCAAATGATAATGCTTGGTGAAAGTATGTACAGAACTCCAGGTAGCAGCTTCTAGGATGTCCCTGGTAGAGACGCCTCTGAGAAAGGCTGTAGAGGTAGATGCAGCTCTGGTGGAGTGAGGTCTGATCCCCTGGGGGATAGGTTTTCCATGGTGCTTATAGCAGAAATGAATGCAATGGCTTATCCATTTAGAAATGGTTTGCTTTGAAATAGCCTTCCCCACTGCCCCTGCAGCAAATGCCACCAGCAGTTGTTTAGATTTCCTTTGAGGTTTAGTCCTGTCCAAGTAGAATCTAAGTCGTCTGTACACATCTAAGGAATGCAGTATCCATTCCCCTTTATTCTGTGGATTGGGAAAGAAGGTTGGCAAATGAATGGATTGATTAAGAGCCACACTGGATACCACCTTGGGCATGAAGGATGGATTGGTTCTGAGGGACACCCTGTCCGCAAGAAAGTTGATGAAAGGCTCCACTGCCATAAGGGCCTGTAATTCAAATACCCTTCTAGCTGAAGTGATTGCTAAAAGGAAAGCTGTTTTCCAAGAAAGAATTTTTAAGTCTGCAGTAGCAGTTGGCTCGAAAGGAGGTAGAGTGAATTTCTCCAAGATAAAGTTAAGGTTTCAGGCTGGGGTTGGAGCTCTACTGGGTGGTCTCAAATTTTTGGCCCCTCTGAGGAACTGCTTGAGCAGTGGATGAGAGAAGAGGGGAGGTTTTGTGTTATAATGAGCTGAAATGGCTGAGGCGTGGAGTTTAATGGAGGGAAAAAGACAGGCCCTTGTGAAGCATCTCAGTTAAGTATTGTAAAATCCGAGGTAAATTGGGCGCTGCTGTGCTCATACCTTGAGATTTGTTCCAGGCACAGAATCTTTTCCATTTTTCAGCATAAGATTTTCTAGTACTAGGCCTCCTTGCCTCTAAAATGATACCCATCACAGGTTTGCTGAGGGATGGTAAAGGAGAGATTAAGTAATTAGCCAGGCTGCAAGGTTCCGTGTTAGAAGCGGAGGGTGCAGAAACTGGTTCTCCTGCTGAGACAGCAGGGAAGGAGTCTGAGGCAGGTGCCATGGAGATAACTGTGACACACTGCACAGGAGGGGGTACTAGTGCTGGCGTGGCCAGTCTGGAGCAATCAAAATCATCCTTGGTTTGTCCTGTTTGACTTTAAGTAGTACTCTGGAGAGCAGGGGCAGAAGGGGGAAGGCACAGACTGATAGGTTTTTCCAGCTGAAGGACAGAGCATCCACTTTCCAGGCTTGTTTGCGGGGAGTCCTTGTGCAAAATTTGTCCAATTGGTAGTTCTGGAGAGAGGCAAATAGGTCTATATCTGGTCTCCCCCATTTGCTTGTCAACATGTTGAAAATCCTTGGTTCCAGTTTCCATTCGGGTGGGTCCATGAGTTTTCTGCTTAGTCCTTCTGCCAGTGTGTTTAATTTTCCTGACAGGAATTGAGCTTGTAGGTGCACTTGCTAGCTCAGGGATGTGTTCCACAATGCCAATGCTTGTCTGCAGAGGGGGTAGGAATGTGTACCCCCCTGCTCGTTTATGTACCACATAACAGTGGTGTTGTCCATCTTTACCATTAGTTGTCCTGGAAGAATGTGGTTCTTGAAGGCTGTCAGAGCATTCTGTACAGCTAACATTTCTTTTTGATTGATATGCAGGTGCATTTGACTTGGGTTCCATTTGCCCTGAATGCATTTCCCTGCCAGGTGAGCCCCCCCTGCATAGTGTGATGCGTCTGTTGTTAGGGTTTGGACGGCAGGGGGTAGTCTGAAAAGTAGTCCCTTGTTTTGGTGGCAGGCCTCTTCCCACCAAAGGAACTCTAGGCGTAGGCAAGGTATGATAGGAATCATTGTTTCTAGGTCTTGAGAATGTTGACACCATAGGCTTTTTAGATACCACTGTAGTTTCCTCATATGCAGTCTTGCATATGGAATTAGAAGAATGCAGGAGGCCATGAACCCCAAGGCTTGCAGTATTTGTCTTGCAGATAGCAGGGTTTTTGTGGCCACTTGTTTGAAGTAGCTTGTCAAATTAATTTGTTTATCTGGCGTGAGGTAAGCCATCTGGAAAGTTGTATTCAATCTTGCTCCCAGGAATATAATTTGTTGACAGGGTACCAGGTGTGATTTCTTTTCGTTTATGGTGTACCCCAGACAAGTTAGAACCCTTTGTACAAAGGCCAGATGATTCAAAAGTATGTCCTGGCTTTCTGCCTGAATTAGACAATCATCCAGGTATGGGTATATTTGAATATTTCTTTGCCTGCAAAATGCAATAACTGGAGCTAGGCACTTTGTGAATACCCTGGGCACAGTAGATAAGCCAACGGGCAGTGCAGAGAACTGATAGTGGGTGTAGCCTGCTTTGAAGCGTAGGTATCTTCTGCAAGATTCCCTGATTGGGATGTGCAGGTAAGCTTCTTTTAAATCTATTGTTGCCAACCAGGCATCTTTGCCTAGCATGGAAAGTAATTGGTGGAGGGTCAGCATCTTGAATTTTGGAATCTCCATAAAGGTGTTTAGAGTAGACCGGTCCAGGATAGGATGCCATGAATGGTCTTTTCTGGGTACCAGGAAAATCTCGAGTAGAAACCTTGTCCCTTTTCCTCTTCTGGTACCAGTTGAATAGCTCCCATGCTTAAGAGAGAAAGTACTTGTTTTTGGGCCTCTGCCCACTGATTTGGGTAGGTCCAGCCACCTGTTTGGTGTTGGCAATGTGTAACCAGCAAAAGCCGAAAGAAGAAGAAGAAGATTGACATTTGTTTACCGTGAAAGTTTGATTGAATAATTTTATCCTTTTACAGTAATGGCACAAGCAGAAAATCTCTACAAATAAGAGAACAGAAAATACATACACATAGGTGAAAACTGACATTATATTATAATATACAGTAAATACATAAATTAATACAAATATTAATACACATATGACTTGTACAATAATACACATATGACATCATTAAAACAAAATAAATACAATATAAACTAACAGTGAAACAAGTTGATATGTTATAAGTGAGGCAGTTTATTACTCACTTATAAAGCAAATGTCAGAGTGAAACATTCAAACAGCGAATAATGAGAAGGACATGAAGGGAAGGGAGAGTAAAACTAAGTATTTGTTGGACGTAATAAGTGGATATGAGAGGTAGGAGAAATAATGAGTATAAACAAGATTAAGAGTAAAGGAAATTAGAGTAAGAGAAATAAAAACATAAAAGGAGAGAGAGAGTGTATATAGGTACTAGAAGAGAAGGAGCTGGAATTATTAGCCAAGATGGCTCACTGATATGACATAAAAAGTTAAATAGGGGACTCTTATGACACTAGGCTTTTCTAATTCAGTGCCACATGCAGAAAAATTGATCACTAGCACAGTCATGTTCACAATATTTTCTTTTGTAACACGCAAACAAGACAGAAACAAGGTGTGACGATGCGAGTTATTGCCAGCTAAAGTAGGGTAGTGGATGTATGTGTAACATATGCTGGCACAGCTAGTTGGAATTTTGTAAAGAATTATATGTCATTTGTATATCAAACTGATCTGTACAGATGTTTGTGTTGAAAAATATATTTGTAAGGTTGTTTGTGTTAAAAATGTACCAACAGTGGGTCCTGACTGTATTGTAACTGATTAAATGTATGTTTTAACAGAGGATACTGGAAGAGAAGAGGTTAAGCTCAGCCCCAACTAACTTTTAGAAAAATATCCTGAAATTAAGTTACCCAGTTTAGGCCATAAAGATTGTATCTTACAGTTCTGATTGCAGCCAGAGACTAAATGTCTGCGCCAGAGAATGGTTTCTTAGCTCCTGCAGGAAAAGTGGAAGTGTTTTACAGTTTTATAGCTTCCAGATGCTATAACACACATCTCAGCAAAGCTCAGTTCGTGTGTATGATAACACATATGTGCTAAATTCTGGTTCAGTTTCTAGCAAAGGGTCTAGCATGGGAAGCATAAGTCAGATGAACAGATGTATGTGATGCCATTCTGTAATCTAGGACACAAATGATGTTTTAATACCATATGAGAGAGAGGTCTCAGGGCACTCTGTTTTTGTAACCTGACAAAGAAGGATCTCTCACATTGTTCATCTTGCCTTGCTCTAGTAAGTAACCAGGGAATAGTAGTTGTTTAGATCAGTCAGGAAATATATAGTGAGATTAGTTAAGTATTGTTTTTCTGAAAAATGCATGAACCTGTCCATCTGTGTTATTTTTAACACTTCCTGTGACTGAAACTCTGGTGTTTATCATAAATAGATATTTAGCACTTTCATGTTTTTTATTATTTATCATTAAATACATTTAAACATTTCATTGTGGCTGGTCCTTTACAGAATATTTTAACCTCAGACAGTACTATATCTATTGGTGAAGCTCTTAAAAGCCTGGCTGTTTGGTCAACATTGCCATTTGCATTAATATTAATTTCACTCAGTATAATTGGGTACCCTTGCAAGAGCATTTGAGTAGCTAGCTTTGTAGTGTCTGGTGGCAGTGTAACTACCTTATAATCTGTGCAGAAGGGGGCATAACTAGTAAATCTGTGCCAGCCTTTCCTTCCCAGATGTGTGTGTGTGTGTGTGTGTGTGTGTGTGTGTGTGTGTGTGTGTGTGTGTATATATATATATGTATATATATATATATATATATATATATATATATATATATATATATATATATATATATATATGTGTGTGTGTGTGTGTGTGTGTCAGCTACTTGGAACAGGGACATGAACCACTGGTTTCATATAGCGGGTACTGGAGGACTTGGCTTGGACACTCAACTGAGGACTTAACTCAACAGCTGTGCCAGTGGAGAGCCATACTGGGGACCTGGGAAAAGAGAGAGAAACCCAGACCCTGGGCTAAGTGTGTTCCCTCTGTGCTCTTAACAAAAACTGTGCTTGATGCAGAGAGCTGCATCTGGAAATACTGGGTGTATTCATTTTTGTTCCAAGTGAACGTTCCTCTGCAGTGTCAGTGGTGAGGATTCAGGATCCTTGATTACTGACCCAGAGTGGGGACATCACATATTGGTGGTAGTGGTGGGATTCAGGCTCCTTCATTACTTTCACACAGTGAAAAAAGTATATATATATATATATATATATATATATACACATACATACATTATATATATATAGGCTAGGCACTTTGTGAATACCCTGGGCACAGTAGATAAGCCAACGGGCAGTGCAGAGAACTGATAGTGGGTGTAGCCTGCTTTGAAGCGTAGGTATCTTCTGCAAAATTCCCTGATTGGGATGTGCAGGTAAGCTTCTTTTAAATCTATTGTTGCCAACCAGGCATCTTTGCCTAGCATGGAAAGTAATTGGTGGAGGGTCAGCATCTTGAATTTTGGAATCTCCAAAAAGGTGTTTAGAGTAGACCGGTCCAGGATAGGATGCCATGAATGGTCTTTTCTGGGTACCAGAAAAATCTCGAGTAGAAACCTTGTCCCTTTTCCTCTTCTGGTACCAGTTGAATAGCTCCCATGCTTAAGACAGAAAGTACTTGTTTTTGGGCCTCTGCCCACTGATTTGGGGGTAGGTCCAGCCACCTGTTTGGTGTTGGCAATGTGTGGAAGTGAAATCTGTATCCCTGGCACACTATATTTAAACCGATTTGTCCTGGGTAATGAGTTCCCAATTCTTTGCATGAAGAGCAATCTTTCCCCCCAAAGAGGCAGTCAGTTGATAAGTGCTTGGAAATTTTAAAAGGAAGTCATTGAGACAGTTTACCATAGGGGGGAGTCTTATTATTCCCAGATTTGAAAGTGGAGGCCCCCCACTGCTTAGTTCTGTGTGTCCCCTGGGACTGAAACCTGGGGTTTTTGCTGTGTCTGGGTTTGGTTTGAGAAGACCTGGAAGGGGCTGGAAAGGACCAATTCTTAGAGGGCCAGTGCCTACTAAATCTAGGAAGCTGAACTTGTAAAAAATCTTTCACAGTTTGCATAGATTTAGCTTTAACTTCCATCTTTTTAAGAACTTCCTCAGTCTTGTTGCCAAACAGGCGTTCCTGATTTAAAGGAGCATCCAACAATTTAGCTTTAACATGATCAGGCAAAGACTGCTCCTTAAGCCAAGCATGCCTTCTGAGCACAGACCCAGTAACAGCAGCCCTGCAAGAGGCCTCTAATGAATCAAAACCACATTGCACAGTATGCTTTCCAAGTTCTTCAGCAGAATGCATTAAATCCTGTAATTCTTTATTTTCCACAGTCAGGAATCAACATCATTTTTTGTTTAAGCAGTCCAATAACATGTTGCCGATACTTTAACATATGAAACTGGCAGTTTAAAGCTTTAATGGCCAAGATTGCAGAAGTGTAAACCTTCTTACCCCATCTATCCAGCACCCTGGAGTCTCTATCAGAAGGGGTAGGATTTTTAGCAGTAGAAGCCTTAATGCCCTTGGGCCCCTGTGAAATAGCCTCTGGATGTGCAATAGGATTTTTAAAAAGGAACTTGTGGGACTCGGGGACCCTGTAGTATCGGTCAGGTTTTCTGGGAGCAGGAGGCAGGGTATCAGGGACCAAACTAGATTCCGAAAAAGCATTATCAACAATGTCTAGTACAGCAAGAATAGCTAAAGGCCTATGCTGAGGTAGGAGAAGAAAATCCCTAAGCCTCTTTTTTGAATCAGAAAAATCCTGGCTTTCCCAGTGGAAATGCTCCCTTAAAGTATATAAGGTTTCCCCAAAGAAAAATCCTCAGGAGGGGAAGCAGAAGGAATGGAGTCCTCTGCATCAGAATCTTCATAAGGAAATAAGGGCAAATCCAGATCATCAGAAGAATCAGAAACAGCAGAATCCTGATCAGAAGGTTCATAATCAACTTCAGTCCTAGGCCTCTTAGAAGGGGGGGTTGGCTACCTCTGATTAGAGTTATTAGATATTCAGCCATCCTTATCATTTGTTTTTTAGGCATAAGGCCTGAGCATGTGGCCTGGGCGTCGTTTTTTTAGGCATGGATCGAGATTTAGGCCCAAGTAAAGAAGGAGGCGTCAGTTTAATATGCAAGTCCATAGGCCTGATACACACTCAGAAGCCGGTGCCTGCACAGTGGCTCCAGACCCATCCAAGGTAGAGACATCCGTGGGTTCCATAGTTGAAGCATCTCGTGGCATACCAGACTCTGAATGGGTCTCAGTAGAGGCCTGCGAATCAGAAGTAGCGGGTATCAGGGGCTGCGAAAGCGCCTCACTGAGTACTGGCGAAGTGTCATCAGCAGTTCTGGACCTCGACGGCCTGTCTCTGTCTTTATCTTTGCATTTTTTTTGGAATCCCACTAGTCGGATGGCTAACCGACAACATTTCTGGATAATTAAACAGAAAACCAAAATATTTAGAGGCGAAAATATACAGATGATGGATAGTGCGCTGATTAAATAAAGCACAAAACCAACAGCAAGGTACGTCGTGGTCAGGGCCTAGGCAAGGAATACAGTATGAATTAAAATCTTTATGAGGTATTTGCTTTCCACAAGTAATACAATTATTAACTTTTACTGACATCGGTAAGGAGCAAGAAAAAGTTTCCCCAACGGGGTACTTAGCTTTAGTTGAAGACTTCAGTTCTGAAACTCGAAAACGAAAATTTCAGGAGTCGGCCGACCTGCACTTGCGAGCTGCTTTGCTTCAGGCACTGGACAGCAAGAAAAAAGACTGATGTATTGGTGTCGGCTGCATGCTTTATAGCCCTGATGACTTGAAGTCATGGAAGAAGGGACAGCAACCAACGCAGGACCCAAGACTTTGTTAATCAGGCCAACTGAGGGCTACCTGCAAGCAGATAACCCAAATGTAATGACTGCAACAGTGAAACACGAAGAACATATATATATATATATATATATATATATATATATATATATATATATATATATGTGTGTGTGTGTGTGTGTGTGTATTAACCTGACATTATGTACTATCCTAGTGTTCAAAATCACTATAAGTGTTTCTCATAGGGATAAGCCAAGGGAGCAGATAACAGAGGGCAGATATTTCATTTATCAGTTTGATCCTGATCCTGAAAAGGTTAAGCTAGCTGAACATGGCTCTGCCTCTGAAAAGCTAATAAGGCGCATACAGGTTTTCATGGTATACGAGTTCAGTTCAGAGTGAGTGAACTAAGCAACTGAAGGGGATCCCTGCTGTAATTTGTTTTAGAGTAGTTTGAATACAGAAAGTTCATTGAGTTGTATTTACCAAGGATAAAAACACTCTACCTACGAAGATTAGGTTTCTGCATTAGCAGAACTTAGGAGAATATGTTTCTGCCTAATAAAATCTGAAAACCAGGAGATGCTGTCTGTATTTATAGCAGAGAGCCTCAGAGTGAGAAAGAGCCATAGATAACCTGAAGAAAAGTAGTCTGTATTCATGTTACTGTGAGTGAAAACCCCGGGAGAAAGAAGAGTCTGTTCCTTTGTGGAAATTGTCTCATCCAATAGTACCTTCATGCTCTCCTAGAGGTACATGCATTTGACATCCTATGTCTAACTGAAACATGGTTAAAACCTGCAACCCAAGACTATGAAATCATCTCCCCAGGATACAATATTTTGAGATTAGATTGCCTAAACAAGAAGGGTGGGGGAGTAGCCATACTATACAAAGCAGGGCTTCAAGTTACTTCATTAGATGTCCAACCACCTCCAGATACTAATACTGAAATCCTCATCACTAAGCTTCAGATTAACGCCTGTACGTCCATCTGCATTATATGCTCCTATCTTCTTCCTGGAAATAACATCACCACCCTTGAAAATATCCTTAGCTGGCTTTTCACAAACTACCCACAAGAAGCCATAGTGCTAGGTGACTTTAATATAGACTGGAATAGCTGTACTACTGTTAATCCTACTAACCACATAAACCTTCATGGTTTCTCCCAAACAATCACCTCTCCTACCAGAATCCACAAACCCACCCATAAAGAAAGCACCTTAGATTGGATTCGAACAAATACTCATCCCCCAACATATAAAGCAGGCACCCTTCCCGATGACATCAGCGATCACTCACTAACGTATATAATTAGACAAAAGACTAATATTCTCTATCCAACCACATATAGAACTCGAACCAATAAACATTTTAACCCTGAAAGCTTCCAAATTGAACTTTGTGCATGTGATTGATCACCTCTAAAACACCTCCAGCTAGGGGATGCAGTGACGTACTTCAACACCAAATTCTTAGAAATCCTGGACTAGCATGCCCCTACTTGTACTATCAGAAACAGGACTAAAACTGCTCCATGACTAACAAAAGAAACTAGGCAGAAAATTCTATTTAGAAACAAAATCTGGGCCAAATGGCATACTACTAAAAACTCAGCTGATCATATAAAATTTAAGCAACTTAGAAATACTACTAAAACATCACTACTTTTAGATAAAAGAAACTTCTACTTTCAACTTCAACAAACTAACAAACATAAACCACAAAACTTCTGGACAGGTATCAATAGATTCCTACATCCTGGTCACTCCAAGACACCAACCCCATCAGGGATAGCCCATGAGAATACCAAGCAAATTGTTGATGCCTTTAATACCTTCTTTACTGACGCCATCCAATCGCTTGCTAACTCATTACCTCCAGTATCCTATAGCCTTGCCTTCCTCCTCAACTAGCTTACTGCCTTCACTTCATTTACAACCAGTTCCAACATCCCTCATCTGCACCCTTCTTCAAAAACTCAAACCATCCACCCCCTCAGCCGACCTATTACCAGCCAAATACCTGCAAATAGCAGCAAAAGTTCTAGCCTATCCTATTTCTATCCTAATAAATAGAACCATAACAGAAGGAACCATCCCATCAATTTGGAAAATCCCCCATATAATCCCCCTACACAAAGGTGGTAATTCAACAGAACTCTCAAACATTTATCCAATTGCCTTACTCTCTCTCCTTTAGCTAAAATTATGGAAAAATGCATCCACCATCAACTGTTAGACCACCTTCTCCAAAATACCCTACTAGCTGTCAGCATGGTTTCAGGCCTTTCCACAGCATCACCACTGCCATCTTATCCTTTTCTGACCGCATAAGCAAAAATCATAACAGTAACACTCTTTCCTCTGCACTCTTTATTGATCTCTCAAAAGCCTTTGACATGGCCAACCACTAGCTACTTCTGAATAAACTTAAGTCCCTCTCACTTAATACACAGGCATTACAGTGGTTCAAATCCTACTTAGATAATAGGAAACAGGCAGTGCTTTGGGATAATAATCTATCTACCCCCCCTTCCTGTTACCCTTGGTGTACCTCAAGGTTCTATATTGGGCCCGCTTCTATTCTCAATTTTTATCAGCGAACTAAACGCAAACATCCCTCAAGTTACCTTCATACAATACGCAGATGATTCCACATTAATATGCTCCACTACTGTTTCTTCTGAACTGCAGTCCATTACCCAAAATGTCTTTGAAATAGTAGAAAAATGGTTCTTACAGCACTGCCTCCTCCATAACCCCAAAAAGACAAAATTATTGCTCTTCACTCCCACACAAAAGTCCACACCAATTGACTTCACTATCAAATCTAATAATGACACTGTCATATCTCCTGTCACAACCACCAAAGTAATAATAGACCACAACCTTAACTTTGATACTCACATCAACACTACAATAAAATCAGTTAATAGAAAACTAGGCTCCCTTTATAAGATTAAACCCTTCCTTACTCCTACAGCTAGAACTACTATTGCCCACAAACACCTCATCTCTACTCTCCTCTATGCCTCACCTGTTTACACTAATCTATCTAAAAACAACCTCAACAAACTGGCAACCTCCTACAATAACATTGCCAGATTTGCCTCTGGCTCCCCATTTAGAACCCACCACTGTCATAATCTAAAATAACTAGGTTGAGCTGCATAATCAGCTTCAATTTCACCAACTTATTATCGCCCATAATACCCTTTGTCATCCTAGCAATACACCAATACTCATGAGTCTAATCACCCCGTATAAAAGTCTTACAACCCTATGCTCAGCAAATAAAGTAATGTATCCCTACATAAACCCAACAATAAAGCAGGGGATTCACTGTTCTCTAACACTGTGGGAAAAGCCTGGACCCTACTTCCCTGTGAACTCACATCTCTTTCTTCAACACTACTATTCAAAAAGAAACTCAAATTATACCTTACAACTCACTGGGTATGCCCATGTACTAATCCAGACTAAGAATCCCTTTCCTGTTATGTTATGTGCACTATGTACTAATTTCTCTACTGCTACATTGCCCACCTCCTTCTTATACCTCTTAGAATCTGATCATTTAAGCTAATTTAAAACTGTATAAATGCCATCCTTCTTACGAACTATTATAGAAGAAGTTGATGTATACCCAGCAAGGACTTTATGAATGTGTCACTGCCTTCTAAATAATTTTTTTTCTTTTATTGTTTTGTCTCTTTTTAAATATGTTATATATCATTATTACTAAGTTGCTATGTAAACAATTGTATTAGTCTGAAAAGTGTACTGTATCTGAAGTTGTGACTATCTGTTTAGTGGAGCTTTTATCCCCGGGCCTCTGCTGAAAATGGACATATATCCAGTTAGACTAGCCCGGTCAACAAATGTAAAATAAAATAAAATAAATAAAATTCAAATGCTGTGTGCATTCTGGCACTTTAGCAGCCTGTTTGAGAAATTAAAACTCACCCATATGTATTTTCTATGATTGCTTATGAACCGTGAAAGTGAAAACAATTTAAGCAATAGGACAGGCTGATGTAGAACTACCCTGTTTACCAAATAAACTGCAGAGTGGCCATGCACTTTTTGACTGATTCAGCAGTGAAGTAACTGCTACTGCCTTTGCTCTGGAAAGCTTCTTCTGCTTAGTAAAGAGATATTTTTCCTTTCAATGCTCATTACTGTTGGGATTTTTTGAGAAATAAATGACAATTTCTCATTTTATATGACTTTCAGCCTAAAGCACTCAGACCCGCACCTTTCAGCCCAGCACTTGTTCTAAATCTACTGCAGCACTAAGCGCTCAACCCCCGCATCTCCCAGAAGGGAAGAGTCTTTATGCTTCCCTACTTATTCAGGCATGTCCAAGAGACAGCTCCCGGTGTACTCTCCAGCCTACGTGATGAGCCTGGGCATCTTGAGGCAATGCTACAACTGCCTCAAGTATACAGACAACCTTTCCTCCTACCACCAAACACTAACACTTGCGAGAGATGCACTTATACAGCCAATCTTGAGGCAAAGCTCTGTCCAACCAAGACTGGAACAGACAGTCAATAGGAGAAGGTAACTCGCAACACCCCACTCACAACACATAGACCAACTAAACCAACACCTCCAAAACCCACACATAGAAACACCAAGACATATATGGAGGCTCTGATTAAAAATCTAAATCTGCCTAGGCAACAGACACTTCCAAAGCAGACACACAAGCAACCTTCTACCACCAACACACCCCAAACAACACATAGTCCACAAACTCGGTGTGCCACACAACCACAGCCCATAAGGCAAAACAACATACCCAACGCACTTGTGATAGGTGACTCTATAGTCAGGCACACTGATGCCCCACTCACCAGGCTGGACAAAGAGAAGGTTACTGTCAGCTGCTTGTCGGGTGCCAGAATCCGCCACATAACGCATGCACTCAGGTCACTACATGGCAAGTACAAATATGACTCTGTCATAGTAAATGACTTGAGACATACCTCCCTGGACTACATGAAAGGAGACATAGAAGAGATCTCCGATCTTGTAGCCCAAGCAGGTATGACCCTACCCCTGAGTAGAATCCTGCCTTCACTAAAAATGATACCGCAGTAAAAGGATAAGATGATCAACTTCAACAATTAGCTAAGCTTCTGGTGTCATTCAAAGGGGATCCAGTATCTGTCTGCCTGGGATAACATGCTTGACAGGCCACGATGCTTCGCCAGAGATGGCCTGCACCTGTCAGCCCTGGGATTCAGAATATTGGCCAAAGCTCTTGCCGCCCCTATAGTGCCTTTTTTAGGCAAGGCTCAAAAAGCAAACCCACCACCATAAGAACTACAGGAAACAAAAAATTGAGGGCAATGTTACTCAGTGCTATGAGTCTAAACCTCAAAATGCACTCACTCCAGGCACTCCTCAAAATGGACAACGTCGACATCTGTGCAGTGACTGAGACCTGGTTCAAGGCTCACGAGAGCACCCCAGCACTAACTGGCTATAACTCATACCACACGTTTCGGCCACAAAACCCGGACCGAAACACGAAGGGTGAAGGCATGTCCATATTCATCAAGGACATCCACACCTCCAGGGCTAGTTGCAAAATACAATGCCTCTGAAATCATCCAAGTGCAACTAACCCAGGGCAAAAATGCATTCCAAATTGTAGCTTGTTACAGATCCCCCACCATGACCCAGGACTTTCACTCCTTGTTCCTGGGGACACTGAAAAAAATGAGGGTCCAACCAAACACCATAATAATGGGTGATTTCAAATACCCAAACATTAACCGGGAAAACTACTCTTGTGCTAACCCCCTGGCTCAACGATTCTTGGAGTTCATAAACTCTAATGTCCTGGATCAACTTGTCAACGCCCCCACCATGGCCAGCAATATTCTGGACCTGATCATTACCAACATGGGTGACCGGTGCTCAATGCCCGAGATCAACTCCTCGCTGTTTAGATCAGACCATTAACTAATCACACTAGATAGCCACATCCCGACCCCACCCCCACATAAGGAAACTATCGTAAAAAATTTCTCCAAAGCGAACTTCACGCTTCTCAAAACTGAGGTGACTAACTTCGCAACACCCCTGCAGATGGATAACTCAGTCAATACAGTCACGACTGCTGAATCCTACACAAATGCACTCTACAAACACCTGCATGAGTGCATGGATCCTGCTATCCCCAACAAAACCAAGACGCTATCCTCCAAAAAAAGGAAGCCGATCTGGTGGTCCCCTGCCATTAACAAACTCTACAACAGAAAGAAGAAACTGCTGCAAAAGAGAGTAAAAACCCAGGTATGGAGGAACTCACTGATGAGCCTCAGTAAGAAACTAAGATCTCTCATAAAATCCTCCAAAGCTAATTTTGAAAGAAAAAATCACCACGGATTCCAAAGACAACCACAAAGCATTCTTTAGCTATGTAAAGAATCTCCATGGCAACACCCTGATCTGCACCGAGCTACAACAGAACGGCACAAAATAAACAGAACCAACTGATATTGCCAACATACTGACAGATAGGTTCAGTGCAAACTTTACTCCCCCCTCACCTCCCCAAAGGGCCCATACCTATAACAGATGGTTGTACAGCCCCGGCAATCACAAACACACAGGTAAAAATGGCACTCTCTAAAGCCAAAAACACAGCATCCATGGGACCGGACAACATCCCAGGCTGCGTCTTACACAAACTCCAAAATGAACTAGCCCCCTACCTAAAATCCATGTTCAACCACAGCCTCACCACAGGCTATGTGACCACAGAATGGTGCACAGCAATGGTTATCCCACTCCAGAAAGGAGGAACCATCTCAAACCCTGGGAACTATAGACCTATTAGCCTGACAAGCCTGGTCTGCAAGGCCATGGAGTGTATCATCATGGAACTCCTAAACAAAGATATAACTAACCTCCAAACTCTGGATACTACCCAATTCGGATTTGTAAAAGGTAGGTCATGTCTTCTAAACCTGGTAGACTTCTTTGAAACAGTTATAAAGGCCATAGATGAGGGCAAGGTAGTCCACACAGCCTACCTGGACCTCGCTAAAGCCTCTGACACTATCCCTCACTCAGGAATCATTGATGAACTCACCAACCCTAACATAAACCCTTACGTCACGAGATGGGTGGCCAACTAGCTCACGGACAGAACCCACACGGTAAGAAAGTTGCTGACTCCAGATCAGAGTCCAAACCAGTGACAAGTGGAGTACCCCAGGGTTCAGTCCTGGGACCCCTCCTGTTCGGTATATACTTCTCTGAAGTGCAAGCGAACACCAAGGGTCTATGGCTAACCAAGTTCGCAGATGACTGCAGACTGGATGCCATTATCGATTCCCCTGCCGACGTAGACATCCTGCAAAAGGGCCTCACCGAGACTGACACCTGGTGTCAAAATCATGGCCTCAAACTAAATGCCAAAAAGTGCACGGTTATCTCTTTTGGCAAAAACACTGTACCCATAAATTACCAAATAGGGGGAATTTCACTCAACACAGAAAGTGTGATAAGAGACCTTGTGACCCAAGTTGATAGCAACCTCTCCTTTGATAACCACATTGCCACAGTGGTCAGAAAATCTTTCTACGTGGCCCACTTAATCACAAAAGGGTTCGCATCTAGAAATAAGGAAGTCATCATTCCCCTCTACTAATCACTTATCAGACCCCTCATTGAATACAATGCCCCATTTGGGATTTACCTCACAAGACACCTACAACAACTTGAGAGGCCCCAAAAGTACTTCACCAAGAGGATCGCTGGCCTCAAACAATTGCCCTATGCCGACCGGATCAAGAAACTCAAACTCTAGTCGGTCGCATACTGCTTACTCCGGGAAGAGCTCTGTCTGACATACAAAGCTGTGTCAAACCCGGAATTGTTGTACATGCTTCACTTGAATAAATCCCAATCTCCCCGAGCTACACGCTCTAGGGACCTAAACCTCACCAGAGCAATAAATAGGACATGCTGGAGGAATAGATTCTTGACCCAGAGACTTCCAATGCTCTGGAACAAGATTCCCATCCACATCAAGCAGAGCTCATCATTAGCACTCTTCAAGAAAAACCTTGATAAGTGGATGGGTGATAGGAAATTCACCCCTGGGATTATGTCTGGGGCACTGCTCGATAGAGGGCAGGAATTTAACAATACATGGGTGGCGAAAGCCAATACACTGTTGGCTAGGCTTGCTTTGGCCCCCGGGGGGCTGATAGCCTAGTACCTACCTATGAACCTATATATATATATATATATATATATATATATATATATATATATATATATATATATATATATATATATATATATATATATATATATATATATATAGACACACACACACACACACACACACACACACACACATATATATATAAGCCCAGAATTGCATAACATACCTAGACTCTCCTTTCGTGCTGCACTGATGAGCCCCATTAATGCCTTCGTAGTGTGGAATATCACACCTCTAGCAGCCTACACATATCTTGCATTCCAGAGAATTTGCTGAAAAATAAACTTAAGAAGTATTGGATCAACAAATGTAAATATTTTGTGAACAATAAAAGTATTAAAACTATATAAATAGCAATGTTATGAGTAAGAAGTATTTTTTTACAAGGATAATTGTGCATTCCTAGTCTTTCTATAAATACTTTAATATATTATAATGTACACAACCCCCCAAATTACATTTTAGTTAAACTTTCACAAAACAATCATCATACCTTGGAAACCACACTACATAGAGATATATTATTCGAACATTTTTGCTAACCAGGCATAAGGTTTCACATGACAACAGGAAACTCCTCTCTAAGTGCAAGCTTATTGAGATATTTACAGCAATGTGAAACCTATGCTTAATTGTACCACTAGCAATACAAATAACACTGAATATCTATAAAGATGAAAGTGAAAATATCAAAGACAGTTTTCTTCAAGAACATTTAAGGCTTCACCTGATGTCTTACAACAGTTTGTAAGTCACTTGTTATTTGAAATATTGTGTGCGCATGGAAATATGGTTTATTTTCCCGACAGACGGACATTTATTTTAGTTTACCAGGGTTGTACACTGATCACTATAGACCATTTGCAGGCACCCAGCCCGGGTGAAGAGATTCACAAAAAAGATTATGGAACAAATTCACAAACACAGAGAAATCTCAGAAGGCAGAACACTGACAATGAATTTTCCTGTCTCCCACCATGGCACTTCACACCATACCCCTCAATAACATATTGGGCTCTCAACTATAAAAATATGAACATAAATATGAAAAAGTTACAAATTAACTGATTAATTTCTCTGCTGTGGGACATCCTAGATTAACAAAGTTAGTGTCATTTTGTTAATAATTCTTTGCACTTTCAAATACTGCCCATTATTAGCTGAGAAATCACTTGGTTAAAGAAGCCAGGTCCAACAAGTTCTGGACACCACAAGGAGCTATGTGTATGAATTAGAAGTTATAAAAATTATATTTTAGGTTTGAGTGAGACAGGGACAGCATCTCTGCAGCTAGTGGCTCTGGCTCATTGGTCTGACTGCATTAACAAAGACCTGTGTATCACTCCTTATTCTAAGGCCAGTGTGGTGAAATACTTGTGTCCTCAAAGGTAATTTACACATGTCCCATAATGTCTTGTTAAAAGAAGATTTGCAAAATGTTTATACAGGTGTTCCTGTTTTGCCAAGGTCTCTCTGGTTGGATTCTGTATGCATCTGTTGGGGAACACTTCTGCTTTTTTCTTTTTTAAATTGAATCTTGTAGGGTACCCACCCCAAAGGTTCTATTTTCTTATATTTCAGTTAGTTATACCCCAAAATAGTCGCAATGTGGACTGCTATACGGATGTGATTTTTTTCAATCTTTTTATTTTATTCCCACAGTGCAGTCTGTGTCCATAACATGGCAGCTTAGACATAAAAGCACCCTGGAGAATATTAGGGTCCATCCTAACACTCTCTTGCTAGGTGACTTCAACTACCCCTCCATTAACTGGGTAAACTACTCGTGTACCAATACACTTGCCCAATGTTTCCTGGAGTTCATTAATTCCAATGCCCTGGACCAGCTCATTCTTACCCCCACTAGAGGTAGCAACATCCTTAACCTGGTCATTACTAACATGGGCGACTGTTGCTCTACACCAATAGTCAGCTCCTCCCTGGTTAGATCAGACCACAAACTAATCACCTTAGAAATCCACATCCATCCCACCCACCCCCCACCCCCACTCCCAGCACAGGTAACCACCATAAAAAACTTTTCCAGAGCTAACTTTTGGATCTTAAAAACAGAGGTGGCTAACTTTATGCCACCCTTGCAAATGGAGAATAGTTGCCTGACTGCAGAATGATACATCAATGCACTGTACGAACACATACACAAATGCATGGATCTCTCCATACCCAATAGAATCAAGACAATCTCCTCTAAAAAAAGGAAGCCAACCTGGTGGTCCCCTGCCATAAACAAACTCTACAACAGGAAGAGGAAACTGATGCGGAATAAAGTGAAGTCCCAAGACTGTAAAAACTCCCTTATCTGCCTCAACAAAAAGTTGAGATCCCTCATCAAATCTTGTAAAGCTAGCTATGAAAACAGAATTGCAGCAGATAGTAAAGACAACCACAAGGCCTTCTATAGTTATGTAAAGAATCTCCACGGCAATACCCAGATTTGCTCTGAGCTACTGCACAATGGTACCTCCTATCCGAGCCAACAGATATTGCCAGTATACTGGCCAACAGATTCAGTGCCAAGTTTACCCCCCCCCCCAAGGACCAATCACAATACCAGTAGATTGCCAGACACTCAGTATTACTGCTGTACAGGTTAAAACAGCACTGTCCAAGGCCATGAATACAGCTTCTATGGGACCTGACAATATCCCTGGTTGTGATCTACATGAACTACAGAGTGAACTGGCACCTCACCTGTGTGCACTGCTCAATCACAGCCTCACCTCAGGCTTTGTCCCAGCCGAATGGCGCACTGCTACAATTATCCCTCTCCACAAAGGAGGAGTGTCTACAGACCCTAGGAACTATTGCCTGATTAGCCTGACGAGTCTGATATGCAAAGCTATGGAATGCATCATCATGGACCTAATAAACAAGGATACAGGGAATCTCCAAATTCTGGATCCCACACAGTTTGGTTGTATGAAGGGTTGTTCATGCCTGCTCAACTTGGTCAACTTCTTTGAGTCAGTCGCCAGAGCTGTGGATGAAGGCAAGGTGGTTCATACAGCCTACCTTGATCTGGCCAAGGCTTTTGATACCATTCCCCACACAGGAATCATAGAAATACTCACTAAGCTTGGCATCAACCTCTATAATCGCTAGGTGGGTTGCAAACTGGCTCACAGATAGAATCCACAGTGTGAAAGTAGCTGACTCAAGTCAGACTGACGATTAGTCATGAGTGCAGTCCCACAGGGTTCGGTCCTGGGTCCTTTCCTGTTTGGTAGCTACTTCTCTGAAGTCCAGGCCAACACGAAGGGACTCTGGCTGACAAAGTTTGCAGACTACTGCAAGTTGGGAGCTATTATTAACTCCCCAAGTGATGTTGACATCCTACAGAATGGCCTCACTGTGAGCAACGACTGGTGTCAGAACCATGGCCTTAAGCTCAATGCCAAAAAATGTGTAGTCATCCCATTTGGGAAAAACCCAGTTCCCATGAATTACTACACTGATGGTAGTCCGCTGAACATAGAAGCCATTATAAGAGATCTGGGAACACAGGTTGAGAGCAACCTCTCTTTTGATCACCAGATTGCCACTGTAGTCAGAAAGTCCTTCTATGTGGCACATCTCATTATTAAGGGTTTTGCATCCAGGAAGAAAGAGGTCATTGTCTCACTCTACTCTTCCCTCATTAGGCCAGTCATCGAGTACAATGCCTCAATCGGCATGTACCTCACTAGACATCTGTAACAATTGGAGAGGCCGCAAAAGTTCCTCACAAAGAGGATTCTAGACCTTAAACACTTATCCTATATGGACAGACTCAAAAAACTCCTATTCTCTGTCTCATATCACCTACTTAGAGGCGATCTCTGCTTGACTTACAAAGCTATGTCTGACTCAGCTCTGTTAGAAATGCTACATCTAAAGAAATCCCAAGCTCTCCACACCACATGCTCCAGAAACCTCAACCTCATTACCACAATTAACAGAGCATGCTGGAGGGACAGGCTCATAACCAAGAGACTTCCCATGCTATGGAATAGACTTCCCATACATGTCAAGCAGAGCACCTCGCTGACCCTCTTCAAGAGAAATCTTGATGAGTGGATGGGAAACAGAAAATTCACCCCGGGGATAACACCAGTGGCTCTGCTCGACAGAGGCACTGGGAACTAAGGTTGCATTGCACTATGCCAGGGTAATCCTATGACTGGGCTTCTAAAGGTCCCAGGGCCATTAGCCTAGTACACACCTATGAGCCTATAATAAATGAGGTAATTGTTTCTGCATCTAGTTGCAGTGTCACCCTAGAGTTTCTATTTTATTGTACTTTGATTTGTTATACCCCAAAATGGCCACAATGGTGACCATTATTTTATTTTATAACAAATGGACATTCAAAGTGTACATAGTCAAGAGAGCTGTTGTAATTGAGGGGTATGGAGGTCATCTATGGATACTAGTTACTTACCCCTGCTGGTGTTTGATCACTGTTACACAGCAGTCACGTATTAGGCATGGAAAGAGTAGTGTCACACAATGTACTGCATTTAATGACATCAATGTAGAACTCATACTGCTATGGCTTATGCTTTTGTGTGTGTGTGTGTGTGTGTGTGTGTGTGTGTGTGTGTGTGTGTGTGTGTGTGTGTGTGTGTGTGTGTGTGTGTGTGTGTGTGTGTGTGTGTGTGTGTATATAGAGCTTGTAGAGTTATTTGAGAGCAAAAAGTTAGCCATAATTTCTTTCACTTTCCATCTCAAGCATCAGAATTGCACATGGTAAGTGGTGTAAAATGTTTGAGGAAGAAGTATTTTTGGACAAAATGTTAATGCACAAAGATAAAGTAGCGTGCACAGGCTTAATGGACATGGTACTTAAAAATAACTATTTATTGTTTAATGGTGAATTTTTTCAACAAATCCAAGGTGTTGCCATGGGAGCAGCCTGTGCATCTACTTTTGCCAATATTGTTTTGGCTAATTGGGAAGAAAAATATGTACTCAAATCTAGGTTCCATTCTTGTTGGAACCTATATAAGAGGTTCCTGGATGATATAGTTATTTTTTGGATAGGGGGGAAAGAGAAATTAGAAGAATTTATAGAATATATCAATGAAACTACTGATTTCCTAAGGTTTACTTACAATGTTTCTGAAAATGTTTTGCAATTTTTAGGTATAGAAATATACAAAAGTGAAGGTACATTTGCATCTAAAGTATATAGAAAACCAATCTATTGTAATTCCTATTTACACTATAATAGTGCACATCCAGCACATAGTAAGAAAAATATAATAAAGGGTCAATTTGTGAGGGGGTCACGAATGACAAGTAAATGGGAAGAATTCCAAGTAGAATGTGATTTATTAGAAGGAATGTTTTTAGATAGGGGATACGATAGTGAGTTTGTTACTAATATAAGGCTGGAAATAGAGGAAGGCGGAATAGATAAATTCAAGCCAATCCTGGGTATTAAAGAAAATCAAATGGTAAAAAAGAAAAATCCTAATCTACATGAAGAATATAGACACGCCTTTATATTGGAATATAATGCTTTGAATCAAAATATTAAAGCAGTGTTCTATAGAGAATGGGAAAAATTTATGGCTCTTACCGATTTAGAAGAATTACCTAGAGACACCCCTAGAGTAGTATATAAAAATGCTAACAATATAAAGGAATGTTTAGAATATAAGAAAAAAGAAAATAATAAATTTAATAGAAGAAAAGACCTTAATAAAAGAGGAACATTTACAGGTGGGAAGTGTAGTCAATGTGAGTATATAGCTAATAAAGAGAATATATATATTTTAAGTAGAAGTAAATGGATTATGAGCAGTGGATTATATAATTGTGATACCAAGGGTTTAATATATCTTGCTACCTGTGTTAAATGTGGGTCCTTTTATATAGGTAAAACAGAGAGAACCCTAAAAAGAAGAATTTACGAACATACCTATGATATAATAAAAAAGAAAGAAACTAATGCGTTGTATAAACATACAAAGGTATGTGAGGAAAGTAAATTCTATTTTTTTGTAGTAGAGCATATAAAGAGTAATATTAGGGGGGGACCATGGGAGGACACCATAGGGTACAAAGAACTAAGGTGGCAAATTACATTAGAAGCAAATAAATATCCAGGATTAAATGAACATATATCAATTTTACCCCTATTGAAGTTAAAGGCAGCTAAAATGTAATTTTAAGTGTAATATAATATTTGATCAATAGGTGGAGCTGTTGTATTAATCATTATGTACTCCTTTTTATATATGAAGTTGTTAATTTATTTATTTTTATACACATAGACTTATATATAAACAGAGATATGAATTTAGCCCCTTTAATATTTATATGTATTTAATTTTAGATAATTCAATAGATATAAATTAAAGTGTTTTAACGTGAATTTATTTATTATGTATTAAAAGGAATCTGAGTGTTTTAGACATAGAAGCAAGTTGTAATAATTTTAATATTCATGAACTTATAGAGACAAGTTGATTTGTTTATTTGAATTTAATTGATGGTTTTGATTGGATAAGTGGCAAAGTAGGATGTATATAAATGAATTTATGGATGTATGGAAATATCTGATGAAGTCCAGTGGATAGGATGAAAACGCATATGAGTTTTGGAATTGTGTTAATAAACTTTAGCATTTTATTGTATTCCTGGTTCATGGTGGATTAATCTTGGTTCTGGAGACGTTCTTGAAGGAATTTGCCTGTTTTTGGTGTTTGGTCGAACATTTACGTGGTTTGTGGTTGGTAAAATATTTGGCGGTTCCTATGGAGAACGGATCCCCGTCCCTTAAAGGACAAGATGAGCTTGGCCAGTCCAGGAAGTTGGTAGGACAATTGACTGAGCTAATAGACCTGCTGACACCTTTGTGTAAAAACTTGGTGGGAACATATTCGCAAGTGTCCCAAAAGACAGGAAGCGGAAATTGCGAACCGATAGGGCAAAAAAGTAAGAGGAAGAGAGAGCTGATGGGCGAAGGTTTCATCACCAGCGACTCTTCAGAACCGAATGGTGGATCCTTTAATCCGACTGCTACACCAAGGCTGTTTCAGGACTGCTATAATGTGAATAATGGATTGGAAGGTGTTGGCGCAAATTTAAATAATGTGGGTACTAACATTTCAGGTATTGTTTCTCCTGGTAGACCCGTTAAAACTAATGACCGGCTAAACAAAAGTTTTTGTTTTAAATTGGACAGTAATTTCCTGAAAGGTAATAAAATTGGTGATTCTTACAATAAAATGGTGGACAATTTATCAAAGAATATGTTTAAATATAGATCGTTACTTATTGAAAATGCATATTTGAATGAATGCATTAGTAGGAACATTGTTCCTGAAGGTCTTAGAATCTACAAATTTCCCAATAATGTACAAATGGGTACAACGTTTCATAAGGAATTGTTGGAAGTTTTTAACAACAGTGGATTAGATATTTTAAAACTGATTATTAAAGAGAATAATAGAAATTTAACAGTTTTACAAAAAGATATAGAAACATTAGAGGGGCTTATTAAAGAAGATTTATTTTTTGGTATTAAAAAGGAGAGAGATAAATATTATAAGATAAGGGGTGACATAGATGAAAAATGTACCGGATTGATTAATAAGAAAATGGAGAAATTAAAACGTGATTTGTTAGATTATGAAAATGATGTGTTACCCTAAACCACCTGTTTATACAAATGTATATAATAGAAAGAATGGATATAACAGAAACAATAAAAATAATAATATAAAAGGAAATGAGATGGAATATGATGGAATGAGAGAGAGATGGAGAGAAGATATATATGACAAAGAATTTCCCCCATTAGAAAGGGATGATATAGGTATGGATATATACAGGCCACAGAATGGAAATTTTCCTATGAGAGGGGGGAGAAGGGGGAAGGGGAGATATTAAATAAATGTACCCCAGACCCAGACACTAATGTTAATATAAATATGGATGAGAATGATATAAATGGAGAAGGAATTATTAATACTTTAAAAGGTTTTACTATCTATAATTATAGTGATGTTATACTTAAGGAATAATATTTTAGCCTATTAGGTAAGGGTTTCAAGTTTATTCCACAAGTTAAAGGAGAATTGACATCTACACTATTGGATTTAAAATTGTTTCTGAGAAAAAACAATTTGAATTTAATATATAGTAAAAATGATAAACAATCAAGAGTATATTCTAACCAAACTTTAGTAAAATCTTCAATATTTAACCCACCAATGCATCCACAACTGAAAAATTTAGAAAAAGTTATGGAAGCAGAAATAAGGAAAACATATAAAAGGACTAGGAATTATATGAATCTTAATAAGGAAGAATATAAAGTTTTGGATGAGTTAAAAAATAACTCTAGGGTAAGAATTATGAAACCTGATAAGGGTGGGGGAGCTGTAATCATGGACATCATCACATATGAAGGCAAAATGAATCAAATTTTGAGAGATGAAAATAAGTATGCGGTGGTGTCAAGAAATGAAATTTGGTTAGCATATAAAAGAATTGATATGGAATTAGAAGGTATGTATAGTGAAACAACTATTGATGGAAGTATGTTAACCTATTTGAGAGTGGATAAACCTAGGATACCGGTAATTTATGGTATCCCGAAGATACATAAGAATGTGGTAGATCCACCACTGAGACCTATTGTCTCAGCAGATGGCTTTAAAACACTACCCTTAGCTAAATTTATAGATAGTAAAACTAAACATATATGGATTAATAAGCCAGCTATACTAAAAGATTCATGGGACCTTTTAAGGGTGGTTGACTTAAATATATATACTGAAAATTTATTATTTGTTACAATAGATATAGCAGATTTATTCTCATCTATCCCTTATCTTGAAGGTATGAAAATGTTTGAGGAAGAAGTATTTTTGGACAAAATGTTAATGCACAAAGATAAAGTAGCGTGCACAGGCTTAATGGACATGGTACTTAAAAATAACTATTTATTGTTTAATGGTGAATTTTTTCAACAAATCCAAGGTGTTGCCATGGGAGCAGCCTGTGCACCTACTTTTGCCAATATTGTTTTGGCTAATTGGGAAGAAAAATATGTACTCAAATCTAGGTTCCATTCTTGTTGGAACCTATATAAGAGGTTCCTGGATGATATAGTTATTTTTTGGATAGGGGGGAAAGAGAAATTAGAAGAATTTATAGAATATATCAATGAAAATATAAGAGGTTCCTGGATGATATAGTTATTTTTGGATAGGGGGGAAAGAGAAATTAGAAGAATTTATAGAATATATCAATGAAACTACTGATTTCCTAAGGTTTACTTACAATGTTTCTGAAAATGTTTTGCAATTTTTAGATATAGAAATATACAAAAGTGAAGGTACATTTGCATCTAAAGTATATAGAAAACCAATCTATTGTAATTCCTATTTACACTATAATAGTGCACATCCAGCACATAGAAAGAAAAATATAATAAAGGGTCAATTTGTGAGGGGGTCACGAATGACAAGTAAATGGGAAGAATTCCAAGTAGAATGTGATTTATTAGAAGGAATGTTTTTAGATAGGGGATACAATAGTGAGTTTGTTACTAATATAAGGCTAGAAATAGAGGAAGGTAGAATAGATAAATTCAAGCCAATCCTGGGTATTAAAGAAAATCAAATGGTAAAAAAGAAAAATCCTAATCTACATGAAGAATATAGACACGCCTTCATATTGGAAATATAATGCTTTGAATCAAAATATTAAAGCAGTGTTCTATAGAGAATGGGAAAAATTTATGGCTCTTACTGATTTAGAAGAATTACCTCGAGACACCCCTAGAGTGGTATATAAAAATGCTAACAATATAAAGGAATGTTTAGAATTAAGAAAAAAGAAAATAATCAATTTAATAGAAGAAAAGACCTTAATAAAAGAGGAACATTTACAGGTGGGAAGTGTAGTCAATGTGAGTACATAGCTAATAAAGAGAATATATATATTGAAAGTAGAAGTAAATGGATTATGAGCAGTGGATTATATAATTGTGATGCCAAGGGTTTAGTACATCTTGCTACCTGTGTTAAATGTGGGTCCTTTTATATAGGTAAAACAGAGAGAAAGTACAGTTTTGTACCTACCATAAATGTAGATGTCCGAACTGGATAGCATCTGCAGTCATAACAACTGGGTTGTCCTGTCGTCAGGCAGCCCTTCGGTCGGCCGGATTCCAAAGTCCGGGTCCGGCTTCGGCTGATGTCGCACTTCACCCGACGTCATCTCTGCTGGTCTTCGGGTATAAAGGCATCAGCAGACGCCATTTTCTTCAGTGTTTCTTGCCCCAGATGCCAGTTGCCCTCTTGGAAGGCTAAATTTTGGGTAAAAATGCCAATGTTTCCCAAAGGATAGAAGGCAAACACAAAAATAAGCATGTATGTACATATATACAAACAAATACACCATAAGAGACTCCCCCCCACCAGCTAGCTATTAGGAGGGTAAATACCCTAGGAGTACCACAGAGGGGAAGGAGGGAGGGTAATCCTGACTGCAGATGCTATCCAGTTCGACATCTACATTTATGGTAGGTACAAAACTGTACTATGTCCTTCATGGATGCATCTGCAGTCATAACAACTGGGTAGAATACCATAGCCAACTAGGGAGGAGGAAGAATAGATTATGGTGCGGTTAGGATCCCTTGCAGTACAGCAGTGGCAAACCCTGCTCGGGATCTGGAATACAGAGGTAAATTATAATGCTTGGCAAATGTATGCACGGAGGTCCAAGTAGCCGCCTCAATAATGTCCTTGGTTGCCACTCCTCGTAAGAAGGCTGTGGTAGTGGCTGTTGCTCTTGTAGAATGAGGTCGTATGTTCTGTGGAATTGGTTTTCCATGGAAGGAGTAACAGAATCGTATGCAATTTCCTATCCATTTGGAGATTGTCTGTTTGGAAATTGCTTTTCCTTCCTTCCTGTTGCATAGGCTACAAAAAGCTGGTCAGTTTTTCTGTTACTTTTTGTTCTGTCCAGGTAGTAGCGTAGCTGTCTGTGTACATCCAAGGTATGCAGCATTCTTTCCCTCTGTTTTGTGGGTTGGGGAAGAAGGTAGGTAGGTGGATTGCCTGGTTTAGGGACACTCTGGATACCACCTTAGGCATAAATGTAGGATTAGTCCTCATGGACACTCTGTCTTGGTGGAAGATTAGGAAGGGTTGTACTGCCATTAGGGCCTGAAGTTCAGAAACCCTCCTTGCTGAGGTTATTGCCAGTAGGAAAGCAGTTTTCCATGAAAGATGCTGTAGGTCTGCTGTTGCTGCTGGTTCAAAGGTGAGTGTCAACTTTTCTAGCACAAAGTTCAAATCCCAAGCTGGCAGAGGTGGTTTCCTAGGAGGTTTTACATTCTTGATCCCTCTGAGGAACTGCCTGAGTAGAGGATGTGAGAAGACAGGTGGATCAAAGCTGTATTCTGCTGAAATAGCTGATGCATGTATCTTGATGGAGGAATAGGACAGGCCTGTATGTAGAAGCTCTGCCAAGTACTCCAGAATGTTAGCCATATCTATATTCGACACATCCTTCCCTCTTTCAGCACTCCAAATGACAAACCTTTTCCATTTCCCTGCATAGTTCCTTCTTGTTGAAGGTCTGCGGGCTTCAAGTATAATGTCTTTAACCCTTTGGGAGAGATCTGGAATAGTTGCTGCTATGTGATGTGCCATGCAGTCAGCTGCAACGTTTTTAGGTTTGGATGCATGATGCTGTAGTTGTTCTGAGTTAACATCAAAGGCATCAGGGTATTGACCACATTTTGTCCCGAGACATGCTCCTCAGCAATGGGTACCAGTGTTGTCTTGGCCAGTTTGGAGCTATCAGGATTATCCTTGGACGTTCCTCCTTGATTTTTAGTAATACCTTGTGTATCAAGGGAAGAGGTGGGAATGCATATGCTGTCAGGCCTTTCCAGCTGAAGGAGCGAATCCACTTTCGATGCAAGTGGATGGAATGTCCTTGTGCAGATTTTTTGAGCTGGTGGTTGAGAGGGAAGCGAATAGATCTATCTGTGGCATTCCCCATTTCTTTCGATGGTCTTGAAGATGTCCGGTGTAGCATCCATTCGTGAGCATCCGAGGTGGTTCTGCTTAACATGTCTGCTAGAGTGTTCTCCTTTCCGGTACAAACATTGCCTGTAACTGGATGTTGTAGCTGAGTGCCAGGTTCCAAAGGTCCAAAGTCATTCTGCATAGGGGTATGAATGAGTGCCTCCCTGTTTGTTGATGTACCACATGACTGTGGTGTTGTCTGTCCTTATCATCAAATGGCCTTCTTTGAGAAATGGTCTGAATTTTGGATTGCCAGTTTTACTGCCAGCATTTCTTTTAGGTTGATGTGCAGGTGAAGTTGGTCCTCGTCCACAATCCTTGCACGCATTTGTCCAGCATGTGAGCCCCCCATCCTAGGTCTGAGGCATCTGTTGTGATGGTTTGGCTTGCTTGATATTTGTGAAAGGGTAAGCCTGGGTTTGACTGGCATGCTTGAGCCCACCATAGGAACTCCTGTTTTAGGCATGGAATTAGTGGAATTTCTGTTTCTAGGCTGTGCCTGTGTTGGGACCATAAATTCTTTAGGTACCACTGTAGTTTTCTCATATGCAGTCTGGCATGTGGAACCAAGATTATGCATGATGCCATGAAGCCCAAGGCCTGCAGAACTTTTCTTGCTGTTAGCTTGCTGTGGTTTGTTAGTGCCAAGAAGTAAAGAGGGAGATCTTTTGTTTTCTGCAGTTAGGAATGCCATTTGTTTTACTGTGTCCAATTCACCCAAGAATGTCCTTGTTTGGGATGGAATCAGCCTTGATTTTTGCAAATTGACTGTGTATCCCAGTGCTTGTAGCAAGTAAATGACCCTTTGTAAATCTGTTGTCAGCTTGCTTTTGTTGTCCCCTTGTAGCAGGCAGTCGTCCAGGTATGGATAAATTTGGATTCCCTGTAGTCTGCAGTGGCGATTACTGATGCCAGGCATTTTGTGAATACTCTGGGCAGTAGATAAGCCAAAGGGCAATGCTGAGAATTGATAGTGCTCTGATCCTGCAAGAAATCTGAGGTATCTTCTGCAAATTGGTCGAATGGGGACGTGCAGGTATGCCTCCTTGAGATCTAGAGTTACCAGCCAACACTCCTTGCCCAGCATGGGAAGAAGTTGCTGTAGGGTCAGCATCTTGAATTTTGGGACAATGATGTATGTGTTTAAGGTGGACAGATCAAGAATAGGTCTCCAGCTTTTTCGTTTCTTGGAACTAGGAATAGTCTGGAGTAGAATCCTTTGCCTTGTTCTGTTATTGGCACTCTTTCCACAGCTCTCATCTTTGTTAATTGCATTATCTGCTGTAGAGCTTCTGTTTTTGATTTGGAGGTAGGTTTGGCATTCCTCTTTTGACTGGTATAGTGTGGAAGTGGAACCGTAACCTTGGTCTATGGTTTGCAAAATCCACTTGTCTTTTGTGATATAGTGCCAGTTCTTTGAAAATAAGGTTAATTTTCCGCCTAAGGGTGCTGCTATTTGTTCCCTGGTAGGCGGAGTTAGAATCAAGTCACTGTGATTGCCCTGTTGTAGTGGTAGTGGCTGTGCCTGTGGCTCTGTTATTACCTTGCCACTGTCGTCCTCTGTAGGCACCCCTCTGGTTTGATTTCTGCCTCTGGAACATCTATTCCTGCCCCTTTGGGATCTTGTGGAGTCAGGAAAGGACCAATTTTTGGCAGGCCAGTTCCTGCTAAACCTTGGGGGCTGAACCTGCAAGAAATCTTTAACCGTTTGTACAGATTTTGCCTTTTCTTCCATTTTCTTCATTACCTGCTGGGCAGGTGTACCAAACAAACTGGTCTTATCCATAGGAGCATCTAATAACTTAGCTTTAACATGATCCGGTAAAACTTGTTCCTTCAGCCATGCATGTCTTCTTATCACTGTGCCAGTCATGGCTGATCTAAATGAAGTTTCCAGTGCATCATAGCCACATTTTAAGGAATGGTTACTAACCTGTTGTATGTTATTTACCATTTCTAATAGATTTTTCTTATCTATAGAGTCATCAGAGGATAGCTTTTTAGTTAACTGATTAAGCATAAACTCTTGGTATTGTATCATGTGAAACTGACAGTTTAAAGCTCTAGCTGAGAGAGTAGCAGAGGTGTAAACCTTTTTGCCCCATCTGTCTAAAGACCTGGCTTCCCTTTCAGAAGGAATAGGGTTTTTGCTGTGGTTGAGGCTACTGCCTTAGGGCCCTGGGATATAGTTTCGGGTCTGCAAGAGGGGCCTTGTATAGGTGATGATGAGTGTCTGGCACCCTGTAAAATCTATCTGGTTTGGCAGGTGCTGGAGGTAAAGAATCTGGTGCAGTGCAAACATCATTAAATGCATCGTCCACAACAGAGAGGACAGGAGGTATAGCTAAGGGCCTGTGTTGTGGTAGGTGCAGAAAAGTCCTAAGTCTTTTTCTGGAGTCTGAAAAATCCTGTTCCTGCCATTGGAAATGTTCTCTCATGGCATGTAAGGTTTCCCCAAAGGAGAATTCTTCTGGTGGGGAAGCAGCTGGAATGGATTCTTCAGCATCTGAGTCCTCAAAATTGGAGAAAGGAGCCTCTGGCTGGTCTGTAATATCTGAGTCTTCCGCAGAATCATCAGAGGACACAGGCTCGAGGGGCTCTGCTCTAGGTCTCTGTTCTGGGGGCTGAGAGGCCCTGTCTGGGTGAGATTGAGATCCCCTAATTGAGGATATTAAATCTTCTGCCAGAGTAAGCATTTGTGAACTAGAAGTGGGCCTGGTTGAGGGGGGTTTAACAGGCACTGACTTAGTAGATTTGGCTGCTTTAGCCCTGGTGAAGGCCTTAATAGACATGGCTGCAGGGGGCCTAGCAGCACCACGTGCTGGGGTAGAGACATCCAAAGGGATGGTGTCTGATAAGTCACTAGTAACCACTGTAGTAGGTAAAATTTCTGAGGCCGATTCAAGTAAGGTACCCGGAACCTCAGTAGTAGTCATTGATTCGGCTGTACTCTGATCAGTTTTCTCGGTTTCGGCCGAAACCCTCGCGGTTTGCTTAACCATGGTTTCGGCCGAAACCGCGGACCGCGAGTGTCGGTCTTTTTCTTTGCGTTTTTTAATAATTTGGGTAGTCGGAGGATCCGACGGCATAATGTACACAAATTCAGAACCGAAAAACTGTTCAGCAAACTCCGACCGACGTCTAAGCGTTCGTCGGTTGAAAGAAGCACAGGCCGAACAGGCTGCTACGTCGTGGTCTGGGCCTAAACAAGGCAAACAGTAAGAGTGGAAATCTTTATGAGGTATTTGTTTCCCACAAGTTAAACAGTTATTGACTTTTTCTGACATCGGCTGAGGCAAGAAAGAGTCCCCAACGGGGTACTTAGCTTTTAGAAGTCTTCGAAGGAGTATTCGGTAGTAGTAATCTCTGGATCTGACCGACCGGCACTTGGGAACAGCAGCTGCTGCGGGGGCCACGCGGCAAGAAAGACTGAAGAAAATGGCGTCGGCTGATGCCTTTATACCCGAAGACCAGCAGAGATGACGTCGGGTGAAGTGCGACATCAGCCGAAGCCGGACCCGGACTTTGGAATCCGGCCGACCGAAGGGCTGCCTGACGACAGGACAACCCAGTTGTTATGACTGCAGATGCATCCATGAAGGACATCCCTAAAAAGAAGAATTTACGAACATACCTATGATATAATAAAAAAGAAAGACACTAATGCGTTGTATAAACATACAAAGGTATGTGAGGAAAGTAAATTATATTTTTTTGTAGTAGAGCATATAAAGAGTAATATTAGGGGGGGGACCATGGGAGGACACCATAGGGTACAAAGAACTAAAGTAGCAAATTACATTAGAAGGAAATAAATATCCAGGATTAAACGAACATATATCAATTTTACCCCTACTGAAGTTAAAGGCAGCTAAAATGTAATTTTAAGTGAAATATAATATTTGATCAATAGGTGGTGCTGTTGTATCAATTATGTACTCCTTTTTCTATGTGAAGTTGTTAATTTATTTATTTATTTTTATACACATAGATTTATATATAAACAGAGATATGAATTTAGCCCCTTTAATATTTATATGCATTTAATTTTAGATAATTCAATAGATATAAATTAAAGTGTTTTAATGTGAATTTATTAATTATGTATTAAAAGGAATCTGAGTGTTTTAGACATAGAAGCAAGTTATAATAATTTTAATATTCATGAGCTTATAGAGACAAGTTGATTTGTGTATCTGAATTTAATTGATGGTTTTGATTGGATAAGTGACAAAGTAGGATGTATATAAATGAATTTATGGATGTATGGAAATATCTGATGAAGTTCAGTGGATAGGACGAAAACGCATATGAGTTTTGGAATTGCGTTAATAAACGTTAGCATTTTATTGTATTCCTGGTTCGTGGTGAATTAATCTTGGTTCTGGAGACGTTCTTGAAGGAATTTGCCTGTTTTTGGTGTTTGGTCGAACATTTACGTGGCACATGGTAAGTGGCCATCTTTGGTGGGCTAGTAGGAAATGAATGCATGTGAAAGTAACTTACCATTGACACAATGGCACAGTGAGTAATATTGCCATCTCACAACAGATGGCAATGGCTGAGTTCATGACCATGACTCCTTCTGTGTGGCTCTGCATGTCCTCCCAGACTCTTTGTGTTCTTTACGCATGTGCGCAGGATGCTGGCACTTCTCCAGAGTGTCTCTAGATAGGTGTGTGCCTGCGTGTGTGTGTGTGTGTGTGTGTGTACATATATGTGTGTGTGTGTGTGTGTGTGTGTGTGTGTGTGTGTGTGTGTGTGTGTGTGTGTGTGTGTGTGTGTGTGTGTGTATAAAACCAGTGCATTTTGCGATGCATCTGGCTTTCATGGGCAGTGTCACTATGTATGTGTGTGTGGAAAGTTTATCACTGATAAGTCTTCTGGGTATCAGTGAAAAAGAAACAGTTAGCAAAGTCATTGTTTTTCAAAATTACAGTACAAGACGTATCACAGAATACAGACCAGACTGTACGAGTGGATCATGGCACAGGCTTAATAGTGGCCCTTGTCCTTAACTTCATCTAGTATAAAACTGACCCTGTTCAGAGGTATGCAAAGAAGGCTGGTGTAGCATGGACAGTATGATCATTACGTCTTTCATTTTCCTCAAAATCAAACTTAAGAGGTGTCCTCAGAAGGTCGCTATAACCTGTCAGTTGGCTATGGCCAGTATGGTCATTATTTCTTTAGTTTTCCTCACAAACCTCAGAAATCTGCTCAGAAGGAAAATAATAGTTTGCGTTGGGGGTGAGGACAGTGAAGTCATTATTTCTTTAACCTTCATCACAAACCTCTGATGTGTGCACGTATGGTTGTTGTACCTTGTGTAGGACCAGTATGCTGTTTAGGTGCAACAAGTTGGTATACATTACTGTGATTGTGAGAAAGTACAATCAGATATCAAACACACATGTGGGTAGCTATCTTTTTGGGGCAGGAGTAAGGAGGCATGCTGTTTATGTATATCTCACAGCAGCAAACTGAAATATCTCTACAGGTCAATCTTGCCCGGTTAGGGTATGTGGAAAGGATGCCGGAAAAAGCTAAAGTGTAAGAAAAAAATCTGAGAAAAGGTAAGAAAATAAATATCTAGATGGTGTAGGGAGGCAGGATGGGAGGAAATGGGGGGATGTGTTGTGGGGGGGGGGGCAGAGTACAGCGGGGCAACACTAATATCATTTCACCAAAGGCTGGCATTGCTAACAGCTGTAACTACTGACAGATGGCAAAGTGGAAGAAAGCTATACCAGCAATTTTTAGCCTCTTTATGACGTTTTCCAGCATAACTTATCCCTGTTCTTCATAAAGCAATCTCTCCAAAACAAATTATTTGAAAAAAAAATTCAGTTTAGCTGTTATACATGCTTCATTAAAACACAGCCTTGAGATGTAACATAGTGGATGGTGATCAACAGTGAACTCTACAAAAAGTATACCGTCTTCCATATGTCATGCAGGCTAACTTAAAATTTCTGAAGCAACGTGCGATCGGAATTAAAAAAATAAGGATGGTAAAACCTTCATAGTCTCTGCCAAAGAAAAAATGGAATGGAAAAAAATGAAAGGCACTGAAGGGTCTGTTGCAAAGTAAAACCCTCTAGTGATATGATAAGGAGAATAAAAATAGATGGAATAAGATTACAACTATGCTTGGGGGTTAAACTGTCCTTTGAGTGGGGCTATGAATATAAAGTACAGTGCTAAAGGACTTGCTTATCTCTGTCTATCCTTTGTTGACTGGATTAGTACCACTAGGCTAGTAGCCTCTTTTCAGGAGAGACCTGAGGTGGTATTTATATTTCTAGGAGAAATATGGCCAAGGGATCAAGGAACTTCCCTTACTCTTTTTAGTAGTGCAGAGCGATCTTTTACATGCACCTGAGCTACCACCAGTTCAAGCAGATGGGGCTTCAATTTAACATCTCATCTGAAGGACGACACACTCAGGAGTTCAATTAGGGATGTCAGTAATCAGTGATGGAGAAGAAAATGCTGAGAGTTGGCTCACCAATGAGTGATCCATCCTGTAGATGGGCTACAATGCCAGTGTTGCGGGGTCAGCAGATCAAGAGAGGTTAAAAGTGGGCACACGGTGGTGCAACCATTTAGTTCAATCTCTTGCAATCCCTTGGTATATAAAGGTATTGACCATTCGGAAGCAGGAGGAAAGTACAGTTTTGTACCTACCATAAATGTAGATGTCCGATAGGCATGCATCTGCAGTCCTTACAAATGGGTTGTCCTGTCGTCAGGCAGCCCTTCGGTCAGCCGGATTCCAAAGTCTGGGTCTGGCCTCGGCTGATGTCGCACTTCACCCGACGTCATAGCTGCAGTTATTCGGGTATAAAGGGATCAGCCGACGCCATCTTCCTCAGTGTTTCTTGCCCAAGATGCCAGGTGCCCTCTAGGAAGGCTAAATTTGGATAATTGCAAAAGTTTCCAAATAAGAGAGAGCAAATAAAAATAAACATGTATATACAAACAAATACACCATAATAGATTCCCCCAGCTAGCTAGAAAATGGGTAAATACCCTAGGAGTACCTCAGAGGGGAAGGAGGGAGGGTAATCCTGACTGCAGATGCATGCCTATCGGACATCTACATTTATGGTAGGTACAAAACTGTACTATGTCCTTCAAGGATGCATCTGCAGTCCTTACAAATGGGTAGAATACCATAGCTAAACTGGGGGAGGCGGAGTAGTAACATTATGGTGTAGTTAAGATCCCTTGTAAAACAGCAGTGGCAAAGCCTTCTCGGGATCTGGAGTATAAGGGTAAATTATAATGCTTGGCAAATGTATGCACGGAGCTCCAAGTAGCAGCCTCTAAAATGTCTTTGGTAGCCACTCCTCGTAAAAAGGCTGTGGTAATGGCTGTAGCCCTTGTAGAGTGAGGTCTGATGTTTTCTCGAGTTTTCTTCCCATGGTTGGAGTAACAAAATCTAATGCAATTTCCTATCCACTTAGAGATTGTCTGTTTTGAAATTGCTTTTCCTTCCATTCCTGCTGCATATGCTACCAGTAGCTGGTCAGTTCTTCTATTGCTCTTGGTCCTCTCCAGGTAGTAACGTAATTGTCTATGTACATCCAAGGTATGCAACAGTCTTTCTCCCCTGTTCTGTGGGTTGGGGAAGAATGTAGGCAGGTGGATAGCCTGGTTTAAAGATACCCTGGAGACCACCTTTGGCATAAAAGTAGGATTAGTTCTCATGGACACTCTATCTTGATGGAAGATCAGGAAGGGCTGTACTGCCATTAATGCCTGTAGTTCTGAAACCCTTCTTGCTGAAGTGATTGCAAGCAGGAAAGCAGTTTTCCATGATAAGTACTGTAATTCTGCTGTTGCTGCTGGCTCGAAAGGAGGGAGTGTCAACTTTTCTAGCACAAAGTTCAAGTCCCATGCTGGTAATGGTGGCTTCCTAGGTGGTTTTACATTTTTAATTCCTCTCAGAAACTGCCTGAGCAGAGGGTGTGAGAAGACTGGAGGATCCAAGTTGTATTCTGCTGAAATAGCTGATTCATGAATCTTAATGGAAGAATAGGACAGGCCATTGTGGAAGAGCTCTGCCAAGTATTCCAGGATGTTAGCTATGTTTACCATTGACACATTTTCTCCTTTTGCAGTACTCCAAATGAGATATCTTTTCCATTTTGCTGAATAATTTTTTCTTGTTGAGGGCCTGCGAGCCTCCAAGATAATGTCTTTAACCCTCTGAGATAAAGCTGGGTTATTTGGTCTTATGCAATGTTCCAGGCAGCCAGCTGCAGTGTTTTCAGGTTGGATGCAGGGTTTTGAAGTTGTTCTGTGTTAACAGTAAGGGAACTAGGGGCAGAGGCCATATTTGTTCCCGAGACATACTCCTCAGTAATGGGTACCAATGTTGCCTTGGCCAGTCTGGAGCTATCAGGATGATCCTTGGACGGTCTTCTTTGATCGTCAATAGCACCTTGTGCATCAAAGGAAGAGGTGGGAATGCATAAGCTGTCAGGTTTTTCCAACTGAAAGATAGGGAGTCCACTTTACAAGCAAGTGGGTGGTACGTCCTCGTGCAGAATTTTTTCAGTTGGTGATTGTGTGGGGATGCAAATAAGTCTATTTCTGGTAGTCCCCATTTCCCTGTAATGGTTTTGAAGATGTCCGGATGCAGCATCCATTCGTGGGCATCCGTGGTAGTTCTGCTTAGGATGTCTGCTAGTATATTTTCTTTTCCTGGCACAAAAATTGCTTGTAACTGAATGTTGAAGCTCAGGGCCACATTCCAGAGGTCCATTGCCATCCGGCATAGAGGGTATGAATGTGTGCCTCCCTGTTTGTTGATGTACCACATAACTGTGGTGTTGTCCGTCCTCATCAACAGTTGACCCTGTCGGAGAAATGGTCTGAATGTCTGAATTGCCAGTTTTACTGCCAGCATTTCCTTTTGATTTATGTGTAGGTGCAGCTGGTCTTGAGTCCATAAGCCTTGTATGCACTTGTCCAGCATGTGCGCCCCCCAACCGAGGTCTGAGGCGTCCGTTGTGATGGTCTGGCTTGGTTGAGTGCTGTGGAAGGGTAGTCCTTTGTTTGATTGACAAGCCTGAGCCCACCATTGGAATTCTTGTTTCAGGCATGGAATTATTGGAATTTGGGTTTCTAGGCTGTGCTTGTGCTGAGACCATAAATTCCTTAGGTACCACTGTAACTTTCTCATATGTAGTCTGGCATGTGGAATCAATATTATGCAGGATGCCATGTAACCCAGGGCTTGCAGGACTTTTCTTGCTGTTAGCTGGTTCTGCTTTGTTAATGCCATGAAGTAGAGAGGGAGTTGCTCCTGTTTTTCTACTGTCAGGAATGCCATTTGTTTTCATGTGTCCAGCTCTGCACCCAAGAAGGTTAACCTTTGGGATGGTATCAGCCTTGACTTTTTTATATTGACTGTGTATCCCAGGGCTTGCAGTAGAAGAATGACCCTTTTCAAGTCTTTTGTTAATTTGTTTTTGTTGTCCGCTTGTAACAGGCAGTCGTCCAGGTAAGGGTAGATTTGAATTCCCTGAAGCCTGCAATGAGCAATTACTGATGCCAGGCATTTCGTGAATACTCTGGACGCAGTAGATAAGCCAAAGGGCAATGCTGAGAATTGATAATGCTCTGATCCTGCAAGAAATCTGAGGTATCTTCTGCAATTTGGTCGTATGGGGACGTGCAGGTATGCCTCCTTGAGATCTAGAGTTACCAGCCAAGACTCCTTGCCCAGCATGGGAAGAAGTTGCTGTAGGGTCAGCATTTTGAATTTTGGAACAATGAGGTATGTGTTTAAAGCGGACAGGTCGAGAATAGGTCTCCATTGGTTTTCTTTTCTTGGTACCAGGAAGAGTCTGGAGTAAAATCCTTGCCCTTGTTCCATAGATGGTACCTTTTCTACAGCTCTCATCCTTAGTAAGTGAGTTATCTGTTTTAGAGCTTCTGTCTTCTGATTTGGAGGTAGGTTTGGCATTCCTCTCTTCCTTGGTAGAGTATGGAAGTGAAACCTGTAACCTTGGTCTATTGTCTGTAAAATCCATTTGTCTCCTGTGATGTAATGCCAGTTTACTGAAAATAAGGCTAGCTTCCCGCCTAAGGGTGCTTCTAATTGTCCCCTGGTAGGCGGTGCCAGAGCCAAGTCACTGTGATTGTCCTGTGGAAGTGGAGGTGGCTGGATCTGTGGCTGTACCTCGCTGGTTGTTAGCCTGCCACTGACGGCCCCTGTAGGCACCTCTGGATTGACCCCTGCTTCTTGAGCGCCTATTCCTGCCTCTCTGAGTTCTGGAGGTGTCTGGAAAGGACCAATTCTTGGAAGGCCAGTTCCTGCTAAACCTTGGAGGCTGGACCTGCAAGAAATCCTTGACTGTCTGGACAGATTTTGCTTTCTCTTCCACCTTCTTCAGCACCTGCTGTGCAGGGGAGCCAAACAGATTGAGCTTATCCATGGGTGCATCTAGGAGCTTTGATTTAACATGGTCTGGTAAGGACTGCTCTTTTAACCATGCATGTCTTCTGATCACTGTACCAGTCATGGCTGATCTAAAGGAAGCCTCCAGTGCATCATAGCCGCATTTTAGAGAATGATTACTGACCTGCTGAATGTTATGAACAGATTTTTTTTGTCTAATGGTTCATCCGAGGACAGTTTTTTAGTTAACTGGTCTAACATAAATTCCTGATACTGAATCATGTGGAATTGACAGTTCAAGGCCCTAGCTGAAAGAGTAGCAGAAGTGTAAACTTTTTTAACCCATCTCTCTAAGGCCCTAGATTCCCTTTCAGAGGGGAGGGGGTTTTTGGCAGAGGTAGCTGCTATAGCCTTAGGTCCCTGGGAGATAGTTTCGGGATCTGCAAAAGGGGCCTTATACAAATGATAATGTGTGTCCGGAGGGCCGGAGGAAGAGAATCAGGAGCAGTACAAACATCATTAAATGCATCATCCACAACAGTAAGTACTGGAGGAATGGCTAAAGGCCTATGCTGTGGCAAATGCAAAAAGGTTCTAAGCCTTTTCCTAGAGTCTGAAAAATCCTGGCCCTGCCATTGAAATTGTTCCCTCATAGCATGCAAGGTTTCCCCAAAGGAAAATTCCTCAGGCGGAGAGGCAGAAGGAATGGACTCTTCAGCATCAGAGTCTTCATAAGGAGAAAAAGGGCCCTCTGGAGGGTTAGAATTATCTGATTCAACAGAGGAGTCATCTGAAGAAACTGGCTCAGGGGGCTCTACTCTAGGCCTCTTCTCTGGAGGTGGGTGAGAGGCCCTGTCTGGGTGTGGTTGGGATCCCCGGATCAAAGAAATGAGATCCTCTGCTAGACTAAGCATTTGTGAACTAGAGCTAGGCCTGTGAGAGGGGGTCTTAGCAGGCACAATTTTGGCAGATTTTGCTGCTTTAGCCCTGGCAAAGGCCTTAATCGACATGGATGCAGGTGGCCTAGCAGCTCCACGTGCAGGGGTAGAAGTATCCAAAGGGATAGTATCAGATAAATCCTGAGAACCTGCAAGAGCGTGAGGGATTTCAGTAGCAGATTCAACCATGCTGGATGAGGCCTCGGTAGGAGGTAAGCTTTCGGCCAAAGGAAGAACCGTGGACTCTGTTTCAGCCGAAACCGAGACACTCGCGGTTGGCTTAACCGCGGTTTCGGCTGAAACCGCGGACCGCGAGTGTCGGTCCTTTTCCTTGCGCTTTTTAGAAATTTGCGAAGTCGGAGGATCCGACGACATAATGTAAGCAAAAGCGGAGCCGAAAAACTCCTCAGCAAATTCCGACAGACGTCTAAGCGTCCGTCGGTTGAAAGAAGCACAGGCTAGACAAGCTGCTACGTCGTGGTCTGGGCCTAAACAAGGTAAGCAGTAAGAGTGGAAATCTTTATGAGGTATTTGTTTCCCACAAGTTAAACAGTTATTCACTTTTTCTGACATCGGCTGAGGCAAGAAAGAGTCCCCAATGGGGTACTTAGCTTTTTAGAAGTCTTCGGTAGTAGTAATCTCTGGTTCTGACCGACCGGCACTTGCGAACAGCTTCTGCTTCGGGCGCCACGCGGCAAGAAAGACTTAGGAAGATGGTGTCGGCTGATCGCTTTATACCCGAATAACTGCAGCTATGACGTCGGGTGAAGTGCGACATCAGCCGAGGCCAGACCCAGACTTTGGAATCCGGCCGACCGAAGGGCTGCCTGACGACAGGACAACCCATTTGTAAGGACTGCAGATGCATCCTTGAAGGACATTGGCTAAGACTTTACAAAATTCCTTGAGGGCTCTGAGACCAACCAGGAGTGATTGGAACCTAGCAGGAAAAAACAGCAATCAGGTATTTGGAGGTTCCTGAGGAATCAAAAGTCAGTGAAGAGGACCAGTAAATGGACAGTTGTGTTGCAAAGGTTATGTACTTCGTAGAACATAAAACTGTACCACTCACAGCATGCCCCAAGCTTAAATAAAGCTGTTCTTACCTGTCGCTCCTGCACCCACTCTTTAGCAGAGACAAATGTTGCCAACTGTGCAGCTGATCCAACCATTACACGTGGTACGGCACCATTAACTCCTCGCCACAGTCCTATGATACCCTGGTTCTTATAGATGGTCAGAAAGGCACTGGTTACACTCTAAACACAATTAAGAGAAAGACAGAGAGAGAGAAATATAAGTTATGATTATCTGAATTATATTTCTAAAAGAAAACCATCCCAAAACTGAAAAAACTTTGCTTGTCATAAAACACTGTTGATAAAAATTATCCTATTTTGATCATGACCATTGTAATGTCTAATAAAACAAACGCTAAAAAACTGTATTATGCTGATAATATTTATCTCAATGGCCAAGGTAATGAGCTGGGGATAAGCTTCATTTTGTAAACAGGAATCATTTTGAAGTCCTCCACTTTCATAATACAGTGCATGACTTCAAGCAAGTCACTTATCCAGTCCACAGCCAGTTCTTTCTCAGTGATAAGCTTTCTTGTTTAAGTGTTTAAGCTGACAAACAGCTAAACAGATAAAGTAAACTAAATGCCTTTCTGTTCTGTAAGAACTTTAAACAAATGTAATAATATATAATAGGACTATACAAGTTACTTATATTACATGTAATAATATTCCAAGATCAAGGTTCAGCTTTTTATTTCATTGCCTGTTATCATTATAAGGCATGCTTCTTGTTAGGGGTTTGTACAAGGAAGAACGTTAGAATCCAGGCCACAGTTTCACAACACAAGAAGTCATTGAACAAGATGCGCCAAGTTCAAGACTGAAAAATATCACATGGCTATGTGACTCATTTTTCTGACAAGAGTAAGCAAGGAACAAAAGTGATTTATGAGTTCATGTTTTCCACTGAAGGGAAGTAAAAGTGCTGATAATGCCTAGTTGTAGCTTTAGTATGAAAGCCAAAAGCTGATGTTTTGTTTAAAATGCAAACCAGCAATTACTAATGAAAAATAACTAGAGCCTCAGTGATGCAGACAGATAAACAATGTGCTATTTCTGTCATTCAGATGTTGCAGAGCAGACTATTTTGCTTGTTATGACGCTGTTATTTAACCTTCATATGTAATGGATACTGTACTGTAAATCCGGGGCATTACATTTATAATGTAGCAATTATCTGGCACTTTGTTCTGCGAAAGCGCCTCTCCTCCCCCACATAGCAGTATAAAGGCCAGTAATTTAAGTCTGAAAAGCAAATGTATACAAGACTGATACTGATATAATTAACACTTATCATCCAAATTCTTGGACCTACCTATCTTAGTATACTATCCTGCCTCCTAATATGTCAAAAACAAAGAATCTTTTTATTCCTCTTACACTACCACTTATAATCATCCCTTACTTACTATCTAGCTATGAAAACCTTGAACTCATAGGATTTCACTACCCAAAGGGACAAACTTGTATTGCCACAAATCTGCTCCCTAACAAACCTTCTCCTCTTTATCGCCCTTTAAGGACCCCAAGTACTTACAGTACCTACCTCACCCAACTACACCCAAAGGGCCCAACAACAAAACACGGCAAAAGATACTATATAAACTTCAAAAACTCTTAGATCAACTAATAAAATGTATCACTAAAGATGGTGATATACACCCAAACCCAGGCCCAACCCTCACCCGAACTCTGTCACCCCAACTTTAGCCCAAAGGTCAACTACCTCCCTTCTTATCTTCCATCTCAACCTAAGAAGCATCAACAATAAACTCCATAACCTCCATACCATGCTAGCCACTCATTTCCTGATATTATGTGTCTAACCGAAACATGGCTCAAACCAGTCACCAAAGATGAAGAAATTCTTCCACCTGGATATAATATCTTAAGGGTTGATTGAGCAAACAAAGGTGGCGGTATAGCTGTTTTATACAAAAGTTCACTTAATATCATAATGCATCCTATCCAACCACCTAAAATTGCTAATGCAGAGTCAATAGCCCTAAAAATATGTTTAAACAACCAAAAAAGTATTAACCTTTTTGTAATTTATATCCCACCTGGGAACAATGTAGAAACTATGGAACAAACATTAAACTGGTTAGCCACTAACTATCCTCAAGAAACCTTTGTACTAGGCGATGTCAACATTGATTGGACCCAGTGCTCTGCACAGACTAACCCCATACCCATTAACCTGTGTGGATTCTCCCAAAATATAATCTCTACAACAAGAGTAGGAAATGCCCACCAAAAAGAGAGTATACTTGACTGGATTCTTACCAATAATCCCACCCATAAATATACCACTGGGACCCTTCCCAACGATCTTAGTGACCATCTCGTCACTTTCATAATAAAACACAAATTTTCTAACAATAACCTTCCCATACACAAACTTGTTAGAAATAAGAAGAAATTTGTATCAACCCAATTTGTAGCTGAACTCAAATCCTGTAACTGGTCTAAGCTAAAAACTTTGCCCCTTGATGAGAGTGTGACATTCTTTACTGACACATTCCTAAAGATTCTGGACACTCATGCACCTAACCGACTTACCAGAACTAAGGTGCGGATATAGCTCCCTGGCTAACCAGGGAAACTAAATCCAAATTTAAACTTAGAGATAAAGCTTGGGACAAATGGCGATCCACCAAGGCACCCCTAGACCGTATTAAATTCCAGCAGCTTAGAAACGAAACGAAAAAAGCCAGTAAATTGGACAAAAAGAACTTTTTCTGTCACCTCCAAGAGAAACACCAGAACAACCCAAAAAAGTTCTGGGCTGGCTTAAATAATCTCCTCCATCCCGGTAAATCAGGTACCCCTACCCCTGAGACACTTATTGGCAAAAACCCAAAAGACATAGCTAATACTTTTAACTCCTTCTTTACTGAAGCTATCCAGTCACTAGCCAATCAACTACCCCCTCCTTCCTCTCCCCTAGCTAACATTTCTGAGGATACATTCCCCCTCTTTAAATTACAGCCTACCCCCACCTCTTGCATCAGAATCTTACTGAAGAAACTCAAACCAACCACCCTCTCGGCAGACCAACTCCCAGCGGAATACTTACAAATAGCAGCAGATGCGATAGCCTATCCTATCTCTATCCTGATTAATCGAACTATTACCGAGGCCACTATCCCCTCGATCTGGAAAATATCCTACGTCATACCACTCCATAAGGGTGGCTCTTCTACCGAACCATCCAACTACAGACCCATAGCAATTTTGTCTCCAATAGCCAAAATCATGGAAAGATGTGTTCATAAACAATTTCTCCATTACCTCACCCTAAATAACCTATTGACCAAATCCCAACATGGTTTCAGACCACACCATAGTACTACCACCCTCCTTTCTTTTACTGACTCAATTAATACAAATCGTAATAACAGAAAAATATCTTCCGCTTCTTTCTTGACTTGTCAAAAGCCTTTGATATGGTCAATCACCAACTACTTCTCCACGCTAGAAACCTTCCACTTTGACACTTCAGCCCTCAAATGGTTCCTTGCTTATCTCTCTGGAAGGCAACAGGCAGTCCAATGGCAAAATAAGCTCTCTCAACTACTACCCAATACCATAGGTGTTCCCCAAGGCTCCATACTAGGTCCCTTCTCTTTTCCGCCTTCATAAACGAACTCTATTCAGTCATCCCCAAAGCCATATGCATCCAATATGCAGACGACTCAACCCTTATCTGTTCAGATGTCACTCTCCCTGCTTTAGAAGTAACAACCCAACACTGCTTTGCTACAGTAGAAAATGGCTCTTTGAGAGGAATCTCATCCTAAACCCAAAAACTAAGTTACTACTATTCTTTCCCACCTCAGCTCGTCCTCTAGTGCAACACAATACACAAGCTAACAATACTACCTTCTCCGCTCAGTCTAAAACAGGACCATAATTGAACCCGATACCAACACTAAACTACTAGGGGTGACTATTGACAACAAACTTAAATTTGACTTGCATATCAGCCAGACCATAAAAGCTGTAAATAAGAAACTCGGATCCTTGTATAGAATCAAGAACTTCCTAACTCCCAATGCTAAACTAACTATCGCACTCCATCTCCTCTCCACACTTCTCTATGCCTCACCTGTATTCTCTTTCCTCAACATATGATATTAATAAACTATCCGTGACTTACAATCACATTGCCAGATTTATAACAGGGGCTCCTTATAGAACTCACCACTGCCACAATCTAAAGAAACTTGACTGGTTAGAACTATCCAATCTTCTCAAACTAAACCAACTCTCTGTAGCATTTAAAATCATTAAGGAACCTGACAAAACCCCTTCACTGAATAACTTACTGACCCCTACTCTAACCTAAGTAGTCTTCGCTCCTCCAACAGATCTCTGGTCCAAACCATCAAATCCAATAATATGGGCGGCGATGCTCTCTTCGCCAATACAATAGGAAAGGTTTGGAACTCCCTCCCTAACTACTTAAGACTCACTAACTCCCTCTCTCAATTTAAAAAACATCTTATACAATTCTTTAAGGCACATTGGCTATGCTCATGTGTAAATCCAGACTAGTTGCTAATTGAACTACAGCAAATCCTATTCTACTTGAACTAGCTAACTGGGGTTCTCCTCTTTTTTGGCATCATGTAATCAGGTTCCCCATGATCACTTGGAACCCTGCAATGGTGTAGAACTTTTTGAACATAGTAACATTATTGTCTCTTGAATTTGTCTCTTGAATTTGTATTGTACTTGCAATTTTGAGCTGGATTCTTTACTGTCTTGTTGATACAATAATCATGCCAAGGAAAGCATAAAGAATGTTAATTTGTTATGCCTTTCATTTATGTACCTGTAAACCTATGTGTTTTCTGTTTTTTCTCTGTGGAGCTTTTCTCCCCGGGCCTCCGCTGAAAATGGACATGTATCCAGTCGGACTATCCCGGTCAACAAATGTAAAATAAAATAAATAAATAAATATAAACAGCAGCACGTAATATAAACTCAATGCAATGAGGAACCTCATTTTATCAGACAGAAGTGTAGCTATAGCTACAAAAGCAATGACATGATTTTCAGAAAAAAATATTGGACGTTCTCTCCAACAAAAATTACATGCTTATATTAGGGCTAGCCAGGAGGGAACAGGATGAAGCAGCTGATGGCAGTTCTCCTGTCATGGGAGTGAGGATTTGGGGGAGACTTGACAGCCGTGTGGCCTCTGATAGAGACCTGGAGCTTTGCACAGCTTAACAGGGTAAAACAGGATAGGTGGGGGACAGTGTTTTAATAACATTGCTGTAGTCACTCCTATAGCTAAGAATACAAACCAACCTACCACACAGATGATGGTTTCCAGTGCCATGATCACAACTTCCCACTAGATCCTTATTGGCAATGTCAATGTCTCAGAGAGTCTGGAGGCCCACTATTAAAGTGTCAAGTGGCAGCCAAAGACAGCATGGGGGTGATGAGAAAGGATTAAAAAAATGTAAAAAAAAAAAAAATGCGTACATGTTACAGCAAAATATTTAAAAAGCCCAAAGATTTTTTCAGGGAAATGTTAACTCAAAGGGCATTGAGCACAAAGAAAAATAATCCAAGAATTATACAAAATCCACAAAGCAAGGCATCACTGGAAAGAAATGAAGAAGCCATAAATTAATTCAGTCTGGTTTATACTTTAGAGCAACTGCATAAGAGTCCTTCACAGTCCAGTCAGGTAACTGGTATGTTTCAAAACGGTGCAACTGCACTGAAACGGGCAACTACACAGGCTCACTCAAGACAATGAGAAAGAGGAGAAAACTCTCCTTTTCGGTGCACTACCTCTCTGCTTGTACTGAAAGTTCCATGATTGACAGTGCATTATGATCTGAGAAAAACAATACATTGAAAAAAAATCACATCCCCAAAGACAGCAGTTCTAAACTGTCAGATTTTAAGGTGGTCTTGCATGCACACCATTGAAGTTACAGATTTTAAATTTTGAGGAAAAAAAAAAACAAAAAAAGCTAATGCTGACAACGATTTTGACCTTTTTTATACATATATATCTTTAGTAAGGCGATAACAATACAAAGGCAAATAGATGTCTAAAATAACTCAGTGAATGCTACTGATGATACTGTTTACATGACATGTATGTGTGTGCGTGTGTACCCTGTCATCAAAATAGGCTGATGGAAAGACTTACTATACAATGAAAAGAGAAAGCAATAAATATAGTACAACAGTACTCTTCAGGGTGACAATGGAGAAAACGGTACCATGCATACACTTATGTCTTTAAAAATACCAGTACTGCTAAGTGTTCTTTTCCTTTACTGCTATTATAAAAGTAGAACTGCGGTGGTGGTGCTGCGGTAGCGTTGTCGCCTCACAGTAAGACGTTGTCCTGTTCAATTCTCAGCTAAAGCGTCTTCTGTGTGAAGACGTGCGTGAATGGGCGTACCTTCGTTGAGGGTTGTGCGTCAGGGCCGGCAACTCGGCACGTAAAAATCTACTGCCAATCATTAGCGGACCGGAGTTCCGCTGTGGCAACCCCTAACCAGGAAAAGCAAAAAGACACAACAACTGCTATTATAAAAGTACAGCCCATGTTGGACAAACAGAGCTATAAATAACAAAAACTAACAATGGCATTCAAATGTACTCTGCTTTAATAGCAATAGTAGTTCTTTACCTCTCAATTTCTTTGATCAAGAATTCTGGAAAAGTCCAAAAATAAGGGGGGAATGTAAACAGCCAAAAAATCAGGGACAATTTTTAAATACTCTAAAATGTTAATAACATTTTCATCAACATATATTTTTCTGAACAAAAAGTATGACGCTAATGCCTTGACATTACTAACTGACAGTAACCCTTAGTGATGTATCAGAAAATCAAAACTTTTGCAAAGAGCAAGACACAAATGTAAGACATATGATTTTATGTGTTCTCTTACTATTATTATATGCCTTTAAGAAATATGAACTAAAATACTGCTATGCAAATGAGTTATGCTTTACTAAGATTACCTGTTGCATAACTTATTTAAGTTGGGTTTACTTAACATTGCTGCAAAAATTAAAATTTCCTTGCAAGTATAAACTCTTGTCCATTATTGTGATGAGGTTTAGAATTACTACAGCAGCAGCATGTAGCTCTCAAAGTACATCACTGCCATAGCCTTGTAAGCAGCATGCAAACACTACAGCTCTCAAAGTACATCACTGCCATAGCCTTGTAAGCAGCATGCAAACACTACAGCTCTCAAAGTACATCACTGCCATAGCCTTGTAAGCAGCATGCAAACACTACAGCTCTCAAAGTACATCACTGCCATAGCCTTGTAAGCAGCATGCAAACACTACAGCTCTCAAAGTACATCACTGCCATAGCCTTGTAAGCAGCATGCAAACACTACAGCTCTCAAAGTACATCACTGCCATAGCCTTGTAAGCAGCATGCAAACACTACAGCTCTCAAAGTACATCACTGCCATAGCCTTGTAAGCAGCATGCAAACACTACAGCTCTCAAAGTACATCACTGCCATAGCCTTGTAAGCAGCATGCAAACACTACAGCTCTCAAAGTACATCACTGCCATAGCCTTGTAAGCAGCATGCAAACACTACAGCTCTCAAAGTACATCACTGCCATAGCCTTGTAAGCAGCATGCAAACACTACAGCTCTCAAAGTACATCACTGCCATAGCCTTGTAAGCAGCATGCAAACACTACAGCTCTCAAAGTACATCACTGCCATAGCCTTGTAAGCAGCATGCAAACACTACAGCTCTCAAAGTACATCACTGCCATAGCCTTGTAAGCAGCATGCAAACACTACAGCTCTCAAAGTACATCACTGCCATAGCCTTGTAAGCAGCATGCAAACACTACAGCTCTCAAAGTACATCACTGCCATAGCCTTGTAAGCAGCATGCAAACACTACAGCTCTCAAAGTACATCACTGCCATAGCCTTGTAAGCAGCATGCAAACACTACAGCTCTCAAAGTACATCACTGCCATAGCCTTGTAAGCAGCATGCAAACACTACAGCTCTCAAAGTACATCACTGCCATAGCCTTGTAAGCAGCATGCAAACACTACAGCTGTCCAGTGTTCGCCATTCATACCTTATTCAGAACCTGCCAAGCATTTCAAAAGGGGGCATGTTCTTGTGGACTCCATCTCTTAATGTAGTTTCAAAGCCAGTCTTAATGCTAATATCCAAGTGTCTCACACCGGAAGAACTTAACATTTGCATGCACTACTCTACGCAACTGACATTAGTCAGACATCTGCGTGACCAAAGAATAAATTTACAGGCAGAAGAAGAAATCAAAAGATACCCAATTATCTGGTAATGATGTACAGCATATCACACCAGAGATATTAAATGTTAGAGTTTCATATAATACATTATGCTAGCACAGTGTCAGCCTCCATGTTCTTATCAAACAAAATGTGTGTGTGTGTGTGTGTGTGTGTGTGTGTGTGTGTGTGTGTGTGTGTGTGTGTGTGTGTGTGTGTGTGTGTGTGAGAATGTTTGCACCCAAAGCAAAACCAATCATCACACATAAGTAGGAAAGATAGGTGTATGACGTCATGATTTTTGTATGTGTGACTGACTTTTTAGTTATTGGAGTTTGATATTTAAAGTTGTGATTGTAAATTGACCAAATTACTCTAAAGAAGCCAGTGGTTGTACCTGGTGAAAGTGCTTAGTTATTTGGCTCTTTAATAAAGAGAAGTGACTGACCTTGGTGGTCCGGTTTTATTTTTTATTTTTATTTTTTGTGCTGTCAGTTGATCCTTGTGGACTAGTGGTGTTTTTATCACACATAACCCTAAACCCAATGATCCTCCAAAAACAAAACCTATAAGACAAACAAACACTTTATGTAGTGTTGTCATAGGGAATTTGACTGTATAACACACAGAGATGCCCCTCTCACTAGGTTGGATAAGGAAAAGATAATGATTAGTTGCCTATCTGGAGCCAATATCCACAATATCATGCACACACTCGGGTCACTGCATCACAGAAACAAATATAATTCTATCACAATCCATGTAGGTGTAAATGATCCGACATGTACCTCATTGGACTATATGAAAAGAACAAATGGGGATCTCTGTGAATATGTATCACAGGCAGGTGAGAAGCATTCTACCTTCACCAAGGATGACGTCACAGAATGAACAGAAAATGGCTGATTTTAATAATTGGCTTAGTTTCTGGTGTCATTCCAGGGGACCCCAATATCTATCAGCATGGGAGGACATGGTTAACAGACCAAATTGCTTTGTTAAGGATGGTCTGAACCTGTCCCCCTGAATATTCGGATATTGGCTAAAACTTTATTCATCCTCTTAGGGCCTTTTTTAGGCAATGTCAAAATAAGAAAACTACCAATATAGCAAAAAAAACCCCATCAAAGCAACCTTAATGTGTTACTGCTCAAGGTTAGAAATCCACACCCTACAAGCTCTCCTCACTCTGAAAAATGTGGACATCTGTGCTGTACTCTAAGTGTGAGGCTACAGTGCCTTCAACACATTTAAGCCAACAACAGCACAGACAGAGGATGAAGGTGGAGGTGTCTCAATGTACATTAGCAACAAAAACTCCAGCTTAGTTAAACAAGATGATGCCCTGGAGTTCATCCATGTCCAAGTCTCCAGAGACTAGGTTCCTTACCATGTCTTAACCAGCTACAGGTCACCCTCTATGACCCACAAAGATCACAACTCTTACCTAGACCTATTAGAGGTGCTCACAATCCAACCAAATACCCTATTCTTTGGAGACCTTAACTACCCCCTCTCTAAACCGGGAAATGTAAAGTGCCTCTAATTCACAGGCACAACATTTCCAGGAGTTTATCAACATGAACACCCTGGACCAGGTAGTGTGCACTCCAATTGCAGGATCAAACATACTGTACCTAGTACTCAACAATATGAGACAACATTGCAACCTCCCATGTGCCATGTCCTCATTGGTGAGTTTGAAAGACAAAGTGGTTTCCTTCAAACCAGGAAACCCAACTAAACCCATAAAACGTAGGAACTATTCTAAAGCAAACTACACCCTACTAAACGATAGTTTATCAACATTCACAGCCTTCAAACCCCAAGAACACAGCTACCTATGCAGAATTATTCACAGAAACCTTATACAAACATGCTAACAACTGCATTACGGCTGCCATACCTACCAGACATAAGCCCAACTATAACACCAAAACAAACCCCACTGGTGGAATCCATACCAGGGTAACAGTGTATACAACTGTGATGATGTGAGATATTGCCAGCTATGCCAGGAGAAGTAGGGCATATGCCAGCATAGCTAGTTGGCATTCTGTAAAGAATTATGTCATTTGTACATCAAACGGATTTGTACGGTGATTGTGTTGAAAATGAATTTGTAATGCTGCTTGTGTTGACAATGTACCAACAGTGGGTCCTGCTTGACAGAAAAGAAATAAACTTGCATGTCAGAATGTATTGTAACAGTTTAAATTAATATATTGTAATAGAGGATACTGGAAGAGAACAGGTTAACCTCAGTCCAGCTAAATTTAAAAATAGTCTGAAACTAAAATACCTGGTTTAGGCCATATTGTGTCTTACAGTTCTGATTGCAGCCAGAGATGAAATGTCTGTGAAAACCAGGTCTAAAAATTCTACTGTATTTTCCTTAGGAGTGAACTAATTGCTACCCTGGAAGGGTGGAAGTTTTGAAATGGTTTTATAGTTTCCAGATGCTATACCACATCTCAGCAAAGCTCTGTGTGTATGGTAACACATATGTGCTAAATTCTGGTTCAGTTTCTAGCAAAAGGGCTAGTGTGGGTAGTGTGGGAACCAGAGTCAGATAGCCAGATGTACGTGATGTCATTCTGTAATCCAGCACTGAAATGATGTTTTAATACTAGATGAGACAGAAGACTCAGAGTAGTATGTTTTTGAAAACTTACCTAGAAGGAAGACCACTCACGCAGTTTATCTTGCCTTGCTTTAGAAAGCAACCAGGGAACAGTAATTCTTTAGATCAGTCAGGAAAATATAGTGAGATTAGTTAAGTACAGTTTTTCTGTATCTTTGTGAATCTATCCCTCAGTGTTATTTTTAATATTTCCTGTGATTGAAACTCTAGTGTTTATTGTAAATAAATGTTTACTATTTTCATGTTCTTTTATTACTTATTATTAAATATATTTAAATTTTTCATTGTGGTTGGTCTTTTAGAGAATATTTTATCCTTTGAGAGTATTCATATTTATTTGGGGACACTGTGGCCGCTCCTGAAAGCCTTGCTGCATTGGTCAGACACTACCATTTGTATTAGTATTCGCTTTATTCAGTATAATTGGGTACCCTTGTAACAGCCTTAGAGTAGCTGGCTTTGGAGATTTCTGGTGGCAGTACCTAGAGTCTGGGCAGGGGGGCATAGCTATTAAATCTGTGCCAGCCTTTCCCAGAGGTGTGTGTGTGTGTGTGTGTGTGTGTGTGTGTGTGTGTGTGTGTGTGTGTGTGTGTGTGTGTGTGTGTGTGTGTGTGTGTCTGTCTGTCTGTCTGAAAATCAAATCTCAAAGAGTGTGTGTACCAGCTACTTGGAGCAGGGACACAGAGCACTGGTTTCACAGAGAGGGTGTGCCAGTGGGGAGTCTTATTGGGGGCCTGGAGAGAGAGAGGGAAACCTATTCCCCAGATTGTGCGTGTTCCCTGTGTGCTTTTAAAGGAAATTGTGCTTGATGTAGAGAGATGCATCTGAAAATACTGTGTATCCATTTTTGTGACAGTCCCTCTCCAGTGTCAGCAATGATTATTACGACTCCTTGATTACTGGCCCAGAGCAGGGATGTCACAAACAGCAAAAGAAAATTGTTATGGCCAAAATCAGAAAGGACAACCAGAGACAAAAGCTCTCTGATTCAATTAAATAAGAAACTAAGAGGTCTAATAAAATCCAACAAGGCCAATTACTAAGTCAGGATAGCCTCCAGGGTTAAGGACAATCGCAAGGTCTTCTTCAGCTACATCAGGAAAATTAAACGTAGCACTCGGCCATGTGCAGAACCGATCATAAATGGCAAAATCTTCATTGATCAGGGTGACATAGGGAATCTACTGGCTCAGAAATTTAGCTCTAACTTCACTCCACAATCCCACCCCCCACTATCCCCCAGTGAAATCTCTTCTAGTATCATCCCCACAACTATAAACAGGGAGCAGGTCCTGGCAGTGCTTGCTAAAGCCAAAAACACTGCTTCAATAGGCCAAGACAATATAACCAATTGCCTCTTAAATAGCATGAAGTAGGACCTAGCAAGACCACTTCAAGCTGTCTTCAACTATAGCCTCAAAACAGGTTACATGCTAGGTGAATGGAGGGTCACAATGGTCATGACTCTTCATATGGGTGGACCATCAAATGACTCCAGGAACTACAGACCCGTCAGTCTGACAAGTCTAATATACAAAGCAATGGAAAGAATTATCATGAAACTAACCAGCAAGGACACTGACAACTGACAGACGCTGGACCCATTCCAGTTTGGCTTTGGTAAGGGAAGGTCTTACCTACTCAATCTGGTAAACTTCTTTGAAAGGGTCACCAAGGTTTTGGATGAAGGGAAAACTGTGTATACTGCCTATCTTGACCAGACCAAGGCATTTGATACAATACTGCAGTCAGATATTACTGGCAACCTCTCATAAACAGGCATAAATCATTACATAATTCATGGGATAGCTAGCTGGTTCACAGATAGGACCCAAGAAGTCAGGATCGTGGAAGGCCTCTGGCTCACCAAGTTTGCAGATGACTGTAAACTGAGAGTAATCACAGACTTCCCATGACACTGTTATCCTGAAGGAGGGTCTAACACAAATAAATGACTGGTGCCAAAGCCATGGATTAAAACTCAACATAAAGAACTACATTATAGTGCCCTTTTTGAAATAGTCCACCCAAGCTAATTACTCCATCGATAAAACACCCTTAAGACTTGAACCTGTAATCAGGGATCTGGGAACATATCTGCACAGTAATCTGGCCTTCAACCAACATGTAGCCAAGACAATAAGAAAGTCATTCTTTATCACCATATTCGTAAGCAAGGGTATAGCATCCAGGTCCAAGGAAATTATAGTATCACTCAACTCAGCCCTTATAGACCCATCATTCAGTACAATGCCCCTTTGGCATGTACCTAACTGGTCACTTGCAATAGTTGGAACACCCTCAAAGGTTCCTCACCCTGTCCTACATAGATCACTTTAAGGCCCTATCTCTGTACTCAGTCTCCAGCAGGTTACTAAGAGGCGATATATGCCTGGCATATAAGGCATCCTCATATCCAGCTCTGATGGATATATTGCACATCTGCAAAACAAAACTCCACAAAAACTAGAGCCAAGGACAAGAACTTTGCCTGCAACATAAAGAGAACATGCTGGAGAGACCAATTGTGTCTGAAAGGATACCTGCACTGGAATAAGCTCTCACCATCCATGTGAAGCAGAATTCATCCCTGGCCCTATTCAAAAAACCTTGACCACTGAAAGAGAAATCACAAATTCAGCCCTGGTCTGGTCCCCATGTCTCTGATGGACAGGGGTTGACAGTAAGTAAATTAATACCCAGCTAACATAAACCAACACATAAACATTAGCTACCTCATTACTAACATACCCCACCTTATAGGTGTCCATGTTCTTGGGTACAAAACTGGGTTAAGTTGCAATGCTAAGCTTATAAGGTGGCCATTAGATAAGTATTAACCTATGACCTCATGGATATAGTCATTGCTTCTGCTGTAACTAAACACTTAAAAAAGTCTTACATTTATTTGTCATTTTATATACATATACATATACATACATATATACATATATATATATATATATATATATATATATATATATATATATAAATAAAACACACACACATATACACACACACACATACACATATATACATACACAAACACACACACATAGGTTTATCTAAGATAAGTGGTTCTGCAAAACATCTCAGTAGAAATTATTGAAACAAACTGATAAAAACAAAAACACCAACAGTCAAACTCACATGCTCCAAGTCATACCCTTGGAGCATGCAAACTAAAAAAACACTGTTGTTTGTAGGGAGGACCCTGCAACTCCTATGTTGGGGTCTGCGTCTCCATATCACCTACTAATTATATATTTACAAACTCCAAGATAACATAACAGCAGTAAAAGGACACACTCCCTTCCCTGCTATAACAGTAATCTCACACCGGCACATCGGTCGGTCGTTCAGTCGATAAAATATGGTCAACAGAATAGCTTTTGATCAAATGAGACATACAAGTACACATGCCACTTATGACTAACACAGCCAGTGTAGTACAATATAAAACTCATATATAACATGTAGTATAATATTCAGCTCCTATATACACCACACAGTAAGATTTTCAGCTCCTATACACCATATAGTACAATATTCAGCTTCTGCACATCATGTATTCAATCCCTCTGGCATTCTGTAGGAAAATGTTGCAGCTGCAAACAGGAAAATCAAAATATGGAATGTTTTCATAGTTTGCCCATTAACAGAAAAATACAAGGTATATGTATAACAAAAGTACCCCATTTGTAGACAGTTGAATAATAAAGAATATCTGCTGTGCATGTTACTTTGTTTTAAAGTTATCTACAATGTGAAAAAAGAATTCTCTCTTTTAATTACTTTTTTAATATAATGCTTAATTTAGACCTAATTGTATGAATGTTTGTGGATGTTGTAGATACATCTACAAAGGATCATATTTTACAGTGGAAGGTTATGATAGGACTCTTGCATGTCCAAGTAGATGTAATCATGATACTTCTTGGATGGTATATTTTGCAACATGTATACAGTATGTGACACATTTTATTTTGGTAAAACTAATAGAAAGTTAAAAGAGAATCCGGGAACATTTAAATAACATTAGGAAGAACAAGTCTACTAATGCTCTAAACAGACACCGTATACAAAACCCTGAATTCAAAAAATGTGTGTTTTTTGTTACTGACAAGGTAGCAAAGTCTGACGGATGTAGATTTTTGAAACTCTGCTAGAATTTAAATAATTAGTTTGGCAGTTGTGGCTTAATGCCTCTGTTGCCCCTGGTCTTAATGATAGCATTTTTGTAAGTGTTCTAAAGATGACAGCTAATCTGGTCTAACTGGAATTTTGGTACTGAGAGTTTTGTATATATTTTTAAGGTAAATATACATTTATAAAAATCTTTTTAGTGGTTCATATGGATGAATGAAGGTACATTAGTATACTTTGTGCTAACAAGTTTTGATAAAATGTTTAGTGTCAAAACACTCATTTTTAAATGTATGTAATGTACATATATTTATTTTATACCTATATTTTACAGCATATTTTTATAGTTCAATTATACAATTTTTATGATTTTTTATCATTATTCTAGTTGTATATCTTTAACAATGTAAACAATTATGTACTATGTAATATTGGATAACTTATTGTCAGAACTGGATAGGCTGGGACTTGAAAACATACACCAGCATGCATATGTTGAAAACAGATCTATTACCACCTGTAACATGATGTTCTATAAAAATACAATAACAGCTATGAGTGAAAAATTGTGCTGTGATGTAATTTATATAGATTTAACTTCAGCATTTGACAGGGTCATACACAAAACTCTGATCAATAAATTAGTACAACTAGGTATTGATGTATTCTTGATAAGATGGATAGCTGCATAGCTTACAAATAGGACATGGAAGCATCATACAGCAAGTGGACAGGTGGAATCCTTGGTTACAGTTCGGGTGTCCCACAGGGCTCTGTCCTAGGCCCTTACTTGTTTAGATTGCATCTTTCAGACCTAACTTTTTCATCTGAGGTGTTCTACAGTCTATATGCAGATGACCTGAAATTGGGTAAACTGATTACATGTTTTCCAGATAAGGCATGTCTTCAAAATAACTTGACTAAATTCACCATTTGGGCACAAGGGAATAATATGCTGATAAATACATCAAAAACTAAACATATAAGATTTGGGAGACATAAGTTGAAAGGTGAATATTTAATACAGCACACTATGATTGAAACTGTAGATTCATTTATTAAGGACCCAGGTATATGGGTAGATTCAGATACGAGCTTTTCTAATCATGTTAACCAATTGGTTAATGATAGTTATAGAACTCTAGGTTGCATAAAAAGATTTATAAAGTCTATGAAATCAAAAATAATAAAGTTATTGTTTGTTAGTTACATTAGACCCAAACTTGAGTATGGAATAACAATATGGAAACCCTTTAAGAAGACAAGCATGAGTAAACTGGAAAGAGTACAGTGGAAATATACCAAGGGCATCCATGGATGGGAAAATTTAAGTTATTATGAAAGTTAAAGTATCTGAACTTGTACAGTGTCTCTTACAGATATCTAAGAGGAGATTTTATTCAAGTATATTGGGCATTTGGAGACAGCTACCTCTGGGAATGTGTTGAGTTATCAAAAAGTACTAGAGAATCAACAGACAACCTATGTAGAAGATTCTATAGGAATGAGAAGTGTACTAATTTGTTCTCTGACAGAGTAGCTGGCGCATGGAACAGACTACCTAATTACATTAAACAAAGTACTAGTTTAGATATTCTTAAGAACAGCCTGGACACTTATTATGGAAATAAGTGTTTTGTTATATTGGCAGGCTAGAAGGGCATTAATACCCATGCTTGAAATATTTGTATGTATGTATGTATGCAGTGTTGGGATTGGCTGATTTTCATTATTTAAATGTGCCTACTAACGTAATTCAACCACTCTGATGAAGTCCAATTGTGCATGAATGAAAGTGCTAAGTTGATCTGTGGTGTGTCTGCTATTAAAGTGAGCAGAACCTTCTAACCTGGATTTAATCCATTTTCAATTGCGTGTTCCTGTGTTGTGGACATCCGCCATAAACAGGTTATATAATAAGAAGAAGCTGCTGTTTAAGAGCAAGAAGGAACAATCTCAAAATTGGAAGTACACCCTTCTCAGATTTTACAAGCAAATAAGACATCCTGTAAAGTCCTCTAAAGCTAACAACAAATCTATATTAGCATCCCTAGCCAAGGATAACCATATAAGACATTCTTTAGCTACATACGAAACCTTAAAGGAAAAGCTCAGATTTGCGCTGAACTAGTAGTGAATGGTACCACATATAATAAACCAGTGGAAGTAGCCATCCTACTAGAAGACAGGTTCATTGAAAACTTCTCCCCCCTGTCCCCACTACATATACCCCAAAACATTCCTACCACCTATTCTCCACCTAGTATCGCTAAACAGCAGGTCTTCACTGCTCTCTCCAAGGCCAGAAACATAGCCTCTATGGGACCTGATAACATCCCAGGCTGCGTTCTCAATGGTTTAATACAGGTTTAGCAACACCAGTGGGTACTCTTTTCAACCACAGCCTAAGCACTGGTTTTGTCCCTGCTGAATGGAAAATAGCTACTGTCATCCCCTTGCACAAGGAGGGGGTGCAATCCACTGACCCTGGGAACTATAGACCCATTAGTCTAACCAGCTTTATCTGCAAGACCATGTAGAGAATCATCATGAACCTTATCAACAAGAATATAGGAGACCTTCAAACACTTGTCCCGACCCAGCTTGGTTTTGTTAAAGGTAAATCCTGCCTGTTGAACCTGGTGGAATTCTTTGAGACTATCACCAAAGCCCTGGATGAAGGCAAATCTGTGCATACGGCCTAACTAGACTTGGCCAAGGCCTTTGACATAATCCACCACTCAGGCATCATTGAAAAACTCACCAAGCTGGGGGTTAACCCATACACTGTCAGGTGGGTTGCAAACTGGCTCACCAACCGAATACATACAGTCAAAATAGGGGAATCCACCTCTACCAGCAGACCAGTTACCAGTGGTGTTCCACAGGGAACGGTGCTGGGGCCCCTACTGTTTTGAATCTACTTCTCAGAAGTGCAGGCTGTTTTGAATCTACTTCTCAGAAGTGCAGGCAAAAAACAAAGGTCTGTAGCTGACAAAGTTTCTGATGATTGCAAACTGGAAGCAGTCATTGAGTCCCCAAAATGATGTCTACATTCTACAGCAAGGACTTATGCAAACTAATGACTGATGCCAAAGTCATGGTCTTAAACTCAATACAAAAAATGCACAATCTCCCCCTTTGGCAAAGGCAATGTCTTTGTAGATAACCATATTGAAAAACAATACCCTAAGTTATAAATCAGTGGTGAGAGATTTGGGCAAACTTACTTTTGGTCACCATGTCTCTACAGTGTTAAAGAAGTTCTTCTAAATTGCTCACCTCATAACCATGGGCATAGCTTCTAGAACAAAAGAGGTTATAACCCCCCTGTACTCTCTTCCCTCATCAGACCAATATTACAGTGCAATGTTTCCTTTGGTATGTACCTAAACAGGCACCTGCAGCAACTGCAGAGACCTCAAAGATTCTTCACAAAGAAAATTCAGGGTCTTCATCACGTCTTAGGTGGACAGACTGAAATCACTGTCAGTATACTCTGTATTGTACAGACTACTCAGAGGACACCTGTGCCATGCATATAGCACAACCTCTGATCCTGCCTTAGTGGAAATGTTGCACATTCGTAAGTCAAATGGCACAAGATTCACTTACTCTAGGGACCTTAACCTAGCATGTGACATCAGCAGGACTTGTTGGAGAGATAAATATGTCTCCCAGAGGTTGCATCTCCTCTGGAATAAACTTTTGATACAGGATAAACAGAGACTCTTGTTAACCCTTTTAAGTGTAACTTGGACAATGGGATGAGAAACCGCAAATTTTCCCTAGAGGTTTCACCTGTGTCCCTCTTGGATAGAGGCAGTCAGTGCAGATTTCGATCTGCTTATAAAACAGACCATATCTCTAGACCCTTAAGGGAGCAAGGGTTGAACTTGGCTAGGCTTGTAAGGGTCCTTGAATGCACAATGCACATTTAGTTGAATCACACAATCACTGAATAAAATGAATTGGAAACACATTTTGTTGACAGCACATTTCATAGAAATTGTGAAATGCAGGGCATACTCCTTCAAAGCTATGTTTTTGCAGTGAGGCAAGTCCCACTGAACCCCTTACTTAATTACTAACTCTAAGGTCATTACAACCACAAAGAAAAGAGAAAACACCACACACACAGTGAATCATTGCTGGTGCACAAACTCTTAATATGAGGATACATCTGCAAGGTATAAATGATGTTCCAGACTATACTGACTTGTAACACCTACGATCCCAAGATCAAAAACCACACTAGCAGTGAAACTATACCCTTCTATACTTTTTTTTTTAATGTGACTAATTAAAATGTGTATTGTGTATCTTCAGTTTGTGACATAATCACTGTAATCATTATGCTGCCCCCCTTTGTTGTTACTCTGGTGGCAATTAAATGCCTCCACCCCATCATCTCTTAGGTTGGTTTAGCTGATATGTTTACTGCATCCTATAAATATTCACAGTGATAGTAATTTTGGTAGAAGGTCCCAAGAAGTCAAAAATACATGTATGTAAACAGTAATTCTCCCATAACTCAGTATTTCTTTCTTAAGTTCGTTTATAAAGGAGTTCTCTTTTCTCAACTTGAATATGAGCTTCTAATTTTTGCTTTTGCCTCCAAGAAAAACATTGCCACACTCAAGACTATCTGTAACAACACCTGCCAATTCATTATAAACTCACCTCTCTGAAAGCATCACCGTATAACCCTAGAAGAAACTAAATGGCTACCCATAGAATAAAGATCTAAACTACATTTAGGATCCCAACTTTACAAACTATTTCAACTCCACACATTTAGTCCCCATCACAGCTAGATTTCATAAAAAAATCCTAATACAACCCGAGACATTTCTCACAAGCCACACCAACTTTCATTACCCCAAGAATCCACACCACAGCACTGCACATATTTTCTCTTCTCAGACATGTACTCTTTGGCAAGCTCTCCCACCAATGTTAATGAAATTATTCCAAATTCAGAATGCACCTCAAAAAGCACTTCAACCAAGCCAAATGCTCCTACTTCAACAAAGGACATGTCACCTAACCTATCTATTTTCCATGTTTCTTCTACTCTCTCTCTCAAGATTTACTGAAGATTGACCCACCTTAGAAATTAATGTATATATTGTACATTACACTCTGCTTGATTGTGCATTGCACTGTGCTTGTTCACTAGAATGTATATGCACATTTTTGCTATGCAATTAGTCTAAACTACTTTGTTGCTTCCATTTCTACATTGTTTGTGAAATGCTTTGCATTTCACCCTGGCTGAGCTTGATATTGGGCAATATTGATTAGTGTACTACCCCGGTAAATAAATATAAATAAAATATTTTATTTTGTTTTATTTCTTATCCAAGTAAGCTAACGTGATACAAGTATCCCTTCTCAGGGGTGAAACTCATATATAATGTCCAAATTTTTGCTTTATCTTCAACTTTACCTCATTGGTCAAACAATGCCTGTCAGAGTCATTTTACTTGGTCTATATTAGAACGTCAACAGGGCAGAAGAGTGAACACCCTTAAGTCGATACAGCTTAACCGAAACAACTAAATCTCAAATGGCCAGAACAGAGATTTCTTTCCCAGGGAAAAAAATCACTGGGCCAACAAAAAAAAAAAAAACAGACAAAATAAAGTGGGGGCTGTGCCCCCCACAACTCGTCTACTTAAATATACCAACTCAGAGATCGTACTACAGTGGAGGAAACAGCAAAGTCCCGACAATGGCCCAGCAATTTTTTTCCTTGAAAAGTGTATAAACAAACTACTAAGCTACCTCACAAAAATGATCTACTGGCTCCAACTCTGCACGGTTTTCATTCTAAAATAGTACAGCCTTTGTACTTCTGGCCTTTTTAAACATAATAAAAATACAATAAACTACCACTCAGAAGGCTCTTGAACCTACGTTTGACCTGTTCAGTCTAAACTGGTTTAGAAGCGGTCTATCTGGGTGTTGTCAGTGTGTTAAATGGAAAGAAGCCTAGTCGCATTTATTGCAAATAATGTGGGAATTCCCAGGGATCCATAATTGGTCTTTATTGACCCCTAACTGTTTAGCATCTTCGTCAATAAAATGTACAAAAGTGCCATCATACAATAAACGGATGACTAACTCACTTGGCTAATACAACCTCCGAATTCTAAACCTCAATTCTGTTTCAATAAGCTAGAATAATGAATCACAGAAAAACAACATTAAATGCAAAACTAATGCTCTTTACCCCTAATGTAAAATGCATCCGAGGTTATCATTGCCTCAAAGAATAAAACTGCTCTAAAACAAGCATGTCAGGCAAATTTAAAATAGGTTCATAGGTTAGTACTAGGCTATCAACCCTAGGGCCTATACAAGCCTAGCCATAAAAATTTCCCCGGAATATTTCTCCCCACATTATTTACTTTCCGGGCCCCCTGTCTAGCAGGGCACTGACGGATCCCTGGGGTGAATTTCTCCCAACCAGTCGCCAAGGTTCCTCTTGAAGAGGTCCAAAGAGGCACTCTGCTTGACATGTATGGGCAATCTATTCCAGAGTCTGGGGAGTCTCTGGGTCAGGAACCTATCCCTCCAACATGTTTTGTTTATTGTGATGACAAGGTTTAGATCCCTGGAGCGTGTAGCTCTGAGGGATTGGGATTTCTTTAAGTGTAGCATGTCCAACAGCTCTGGGTTTGACATGGCCTTGTATGTTAAGCAGAGATCGCCTCTTGAGTAGACGATATGCGACAGAGTATAGCTGGAGTTTTTTAAGGCGGTCAGCATAGGGCATCTGCTTTAGGCCTGTGATTCTTTTAGTGAGGTATTTCTGAGGCCTTTCCAGTTGTTGCAGATGGTACATACCAAATGGGGCATTGTATTCTATAATGGGTCTAATGAGGGATGAGTACAGTGGGACAATGACCTCCTTTTTTCTGGATGAAAGGCCCTTCGTGATGAGGTGTGCCACATAGAAGGATTTCCTGACTGTTGTGGCGATGTGGTTATCGAAGGTGAGACCACTGTCCACCTGTGTCCCTAAGTCTCTTATCACACTTTCTGTGTTTAGTGTACTGCCACCTATATGGTAATTCATGGATACATGTTTTTTTCCCAAAGGGGATAACAATACATTTCTTGGCATTGAGCTTGAGCCCATGTCTCTGGCACCAAGCATCTCTTTCTGTAAGATCCTTTGTAGAGTATCCACATCATTTAGGGATTCAATAATGGCTCCCAGTTTGCAGTCATCTGCAAACTTTGTTAGCCAGAGTCCCTTAGTGTTGACCTGTACTTCAGAGAAGTAGATGCCAAACAAGAGCGGCCCCAGGACTGAACCCTGAGGTACTCCACTTGTCACTTGTCTGGAGCTGGATTTGGAGTCAGATACTTTTACAGTGTGGGTTCTATCAGTAAGCCATTTAGCAACCCATTGGGTGACATAGGGATTAATGCCCAACTTAGTAAGTTTATCTATGATTCAAGAGTGGGGGATGGTGTCAAAGGCCTTGGCAAGGTCTAGATAGGCTGTGTGGACCACCTTACCCTTGTCCATGGCTCTGGAGACTGATTCAAAGTCAATCAGGTTCAGGAGACAAGATGCGATATCCTGAAACAAACTGGGTGGGGTCCAGTGTTTGAAGGTTGCCAATGTCTTTGTTTATAGTTCCGCGATAATAAGCTCCATGGCCTTGCAGATGAGGCTTGTCAGACTGATGGGACGGTGGTTCCGGGGATCAAGATTGGATCCCAATGAATTGGGATAACTATGGCTCTGCGCCACTCAATTAGACACGAAACCTGAGGTGAGGCTATAGTTAAAACATGACACTTAGGTGAGGTGCCAGTTCATGTAGTTCATATGTACACAGCCGGGATGTCCATCTGGTCCCATGGATGCTGTATTCTGGCTTTAGAAGTGCATTTTGTACCTGTGTGGCCGTTATTACTGGAATTTGGCAATCTTCAGTATTGAGATGGAGCCATTTAGGGGGTGAGTGGGGGAAGTTGGCACTGAATCCCGATCCTGCCGGGATATTGTAATATCCTTAGGATCAGTATATTTAATGCCATTCTGTTTTAGCTCAAGTGAATCTGAGCATTGCCATTTAGATTCTTGACATAATTATAGGAAATGCTTTGTGGTTGTCTTTGGAATCTTTGGCAATTTTATTTCATTAACTAGCTTTGGAGGGATTTTTATGAGGCATCTCGGTTTCTTGCAAGGAGGCCTAGTAAGGGAGTTTGCATCCTGGGATTTTCCTCTTTTCTGCAAAAGTTTCTTCCTTTTGTTTGGCAGGATTTGTTTTATGGCAGGGGACCATAGGTGGCTTCTTTTTTGGATGAGAGCATTTTGGTTCTATTTGGGATGCTTACGATTCATGCATACGTGGATGTGCTTTTCATTACAGTGCCGTGGTGAAGTTCAACAGTTGAACTTTTTTAGTTTCCCGTCTACATAGGTGTCCATGAAGTTTGTCACTTCTGACCTTGAGTAGCATGAAGTTGGCTTTAGAAGTTTTTATGGTGGTTTCTTTACTGCCAGGGGTGGGGGTGGGATGTGGATGTTAGGGTGATTAGCTTATGGTCAGACCTGACTAGCGGGGGTGACCATGGGTATCAAGAACATTGATTTCCCATGTTGGTAATGACCAGGTCTAGGATATTGGAGCCCTGGTGGGATATGGATTAGTTGATCCAGGCGTTGGAATTATAATTCAAAAGAACCGTTGTGCAAAGGTGTTGGGACGGGAGTAGTTTTTCCCAGTTAATGGCAGGAGTAGTTAAAAATCACCCAGTATTAGGGTGTTTGGTTCTATCTTAATATTTTCCAGTATGTTTAGAAAGGTGTAGTGAGAATCTTGGGATATGGTGGGGGATCTGTAGCAAGCTACAATTTGGATTGCAGTCTTACCTAGTGTTAGTTGCACTTGGAGAAATATACTTAACCTCAACAATACCTGAAAGGTGAACCATCCATGTGTATTTTACATTTACATTGTTAACTAATGCATATACTCATTCCTTAATTTTACTGGATATCCTCCACGCCCTCTTGTACTGTCTTCTAGCTTTTTCCTCATCCTCTACCCTATATTTTTCAGTTGAAAAATAATGTCCTACTGCTTAATTTTCTGAACACATACATATGACAGTTATTTATAATGTACCTCCTTATGATTCTCCCTATGATCATTGTGTTTGCTGATAATAAAACTACATGTACTATTATATACTTATAAGCAAATCCAAGGTACCAATAGACCAGAAGCCAGCCGGAAGCCTTTTAAAACCAATTTAATGTGCGCACAAAACACAGAGTAAACACATAAACGCAGACAATTAAAAATACATTGTATACTTCTTACTTTAACTGTGGTTTCATTGTACCTTGGAGTGCATCTCCTCACAAATTTTTATGTTATAGATTTACAATGGCAGCAGGGCTTACCAAAATAAAATAAAATAAACAGCTTATCAAAACAAAGCAAAATAAAATAAAGAACAACAAAAACAAATAATATACTTTCAGGTAGTTTTCTAGTTTCTAACTATAGACACTCCAGTCCGCTAATGATTGGCAGTAGATTTTTATGTGCCGAGTTGCCGGCCCTGACACACAACCTTCAACGAAGGTACGCCCATTCACGCAGGTCTACACACAGAAAATGCTCTAGCTGAGAATCGAACAGGACAACGTCTTACTGTGAGGCGACAACTCTACCGTAGTACCACCACGGCAGTATATGTCTGAAAATCAGTATTTGTGGCATTAACATTTATTTCAGTGCAGTGAATGGTGTACGTCTTCCTAGATCTGCTCATGTACTATAATCACAAGATATGTTATATACCATTTGCGATAAAACAAAGTAAAAGCTGTAAAATAAGGCAGCTACTAACTTGTTTCCTGTGAAAAGCCTTACAAGAAATTCAAGCTATGAAGTATCAGCAGATATAATCTAACTTACTGTTAAATTCAGTTTTACTCTACAAGCTGTAAAGCAGGAGCCGATCGTTATTGTAAGCTGTGAAAATAAACTTGCATTTTTATACAGTCCTGTCTGTAGTGTCACTTTGAACTTACAATGGTGGAAAATGCAAGTACTTTAATTTGATAACAGATCATGCCCCTTTGCAATGGTTAAGTAGGCAAACTTATAGCAATACAAAGTTGTACCTGAGGGTACTATCCATCCAACCCTCTCAGTACAGAGTGACCCACAGGCCCTGCCGATCCAACATAAATGCTGATGGGCTGTCCAGGGCTTACAACCCATCATTATGATTCACAACCTCCTGGTTTGTGCCAACAGGGGATAGTTGTAATATTTTGTCATTAGAACGTATAGGGTGTCTTTAGTATGGAGTGTAGGAAAACTCTCACAGCTGCTGCTCAATGTTTTAATGGACAATCAAGAGTGTATAGAAGAAGTCTGCCTGAGAGCAGCAAACCAGGAAGAGCTCCCTATTGAAATGTTGGCACTTGAAATGCCAAGTGCCAACCCACCAAAAAAAAGAAAATCCATGAGAAGAGCAAATCTTGAACATCTCCCTTCTCCTTTACATTTCTTTTTTTCTTTTTTGCAGGGGGCAAGCCCCCCCCCCCCACACACACACACATCCTGAATATATCTACACATATATATATATATATATATATACACACACACACACACACACACACACACACACACACACACACACACACACACACACTAAATCTGCTATAAAACTGTGCGCCTAGGAGAAGCCTTTGGCTTGGGACTTTCATTTTACAATTAGCCTACATTCCTATAGGGGCTATCTAGACTGTGAATGGATGTAATCTATGGTACTTTGCAATTTTGTTTGACTCTGCAATATGTCATAGGTATTGGTTTGCTTTAATTTATGAAAATACACCTATATTTTATATACTTCCGCGGTAGAGCAGCGGTCGCGTTGTTGCCTCACAGCAAGAGGTTCTCCCGTTCGATTCTCGGCTTGGGTTGGGAGTGCCTTCTGTGTGGAGTCTGTGGCTGCCTCCCCGCGGTCGAAAGTAAGTATTCGAAAATATTATGCTGTATGGGCGTGCCTTAGTTGAAGGTTGGGCGTCAGGCTGGCAACTCGACAGCATAAAAACCAACTGCCAATCATTAGCAAACCGGAGTTCCGCTGTGGCGACCCCCTAACTGGGAAAAGCCAAAAGACAAACAACAATACCTATATTTTCTATAGTCCCAGCTCTGCATTAGTAGAGGGGGACTACAGCTTCCTTTGATTTACAGGAAATGTCTTTGGGGATTAGATGGGTTAAGTAGATCATCATCATATATCATCATAATTATCATCAACAACTTATGGTGGAGACCTGACTGTGTTTTAATGTATGATCTCAGATTATTGTGTTGGTTGGGTTCGGGGGGGGTGGCAATGACACTGATGTGGTATAAGCCAAGGATAAATAGAATCGCACTGCATTTCTTAGGATTTAGTTTGAAGCCATTATCACTGCAACAGAATATGTCATAATCCAGTCACTTTTGGAATACTTGAGTGTCTGCAGGAGAGAGCTGATCCCAGTTTGCAATAATTAGTAAACTTATTTAGGCATTGGCCTTGAACCAGAGACTGGATGTCAGAAAGTAGATGCCCAAAAGGAGAAGACCTAAAAACTAAACACTGCGGGACAATAATAGCAACATTCTTACATTCAGAGGAAGCACCAGCTGTATTCACTGACAGCCACTTGGCTATCCAGTGGGCAAAATAATGGCTTATGTTGAGTTGTGTTAGCTTAATAATGCAAGTATGAGGCATTACAGGTCAAGATATGTGGTATGTACAGAACAGCCCTTGTTCATGGCTTCAGTGACCTTTTTTATAGAAGTTCACCAGGTTTAAGAGATGGGCTCTTTGACATCACCAAATTGATTAGGATGTATGGCCAAAACAATACCAATGTCTAAGCTAATAAATCAAAATGAGAAGCCTTTTTATTTTACAATCCTACACAACACTAGCAAAACAAACAAATTTTTCAAAGCAAAAAAACACCATTTTAACACAGAGGGGCCACAAAAAGGCTGTATTCCGGGGGAGCCCTTGGACTACCCCCCAGTGGGCAAAAATCCTGTGGGTCCCTTATTAAGGTTGAGGCTGGCTGAAGAAAAAATGCCTATTAGAAAAGGAACCAGGGCCCCTCTTTTTCATGGCTTGAAAGTAGACTCTTTTTTTTTTTTTTTTTTTTTTTTTTTTTTTTTTTTTTTTTTTTTTTTTTTTTTTTTTTTTTTTTTTTTTTTTTTTTTTTTTTTTTTTTTTTTTTTTTTTTTTTTTTTTTTTTTTTTTTTTTTTTTTTTTTTTTTTTTTTTTTTTTTTTTTTTTTTTACTAGATAAGTTACCAGGATCAGAGTATGTGGTGCTGTTATAAATAAAATTGTATCATTTGGTATTGCATCTAAGTTTCATAAGATATTTGAAGATTTTGCAGTTGTCTTTAGTTAAGACAGTTACCCTAAGTTTGCATTCAGCCTTACACTTCCTAATGACACACTTCAGGTTCTTCTTAATCTGTCTGATGGCTTTTTCTGGTATAGAAATGCAGTGTTATTACAGACAGTAAGCAGTTTATTTGTTTTATTGTGCAATCTGTTCATGCAAGAGTTTCACCAAAACAGTATGCCCTTATAGTTCCCGCTGTATTTGTACTTGGACAGGGATGGCCTTCTCAGTACCACTGTTTAGGTGTGAGCAGAGGTTGGAGATTAAAGTGGCAATGGTAGCTATGTGGTTGACAAGAGCAGAGTTACTTCTAAACTCTTCCATGTTACCTGAGAGCAGTAACAGGTTTGCTTCAGAGAAATCCCTAACAACTTTAAAACCTGTGTCATCCCTTCTACAAACTTCAAAGGACAAGAATATGGATTTGTGGTCAGATATGAATTAAGATGTGGAGATGTGGGGATTAGGTATGGGCAATGTAGGTGAGGACAAGGTCATAGATATTAGAGCTTCTAGTGAAAGAAGCCTCAAATGGAAAAATTGGCAATTTGCTCAACGGCATTACGGAGTATATTACTAGTGATATTGGGTTGCCAGATGATGACTGAATATTTAAAGTCACTGAGTAGAATGTGTTAGATAGACTAGAGTTCATATGGTAGGTTAAGGTAATTTTTATTATCAGTATGTGCATGGAAGCAGGTCTGTACTTAGCAATGATAAAATAGATTCTGAAGGGAAATTTCAACCTCTGTATGACAGTTGTATGAAGGATAATGTGGTCATCTGTAAGTTCTATTTTAGGATTATGGTGTGTATGTAATAGGTGGACAAGGTGGCTGAGTTCACACTGAATGGTACCTAGCAGGCTTAGGTCAGGATTTCTTAATTATGTCAGCATGACTTGGGTAGTAGTGATTTGTTCTGTAATGTGTGTGTGTGTGTGTGTGTGTGTGTGTGTGTGTGTGTGTGTGTGTGTGTGTGTGTGTGTATGGGGGGAGCTTACCAACCACAGTATAATGTGTAATGTATGAGATTAGTTTCCAACAGAAACAAATACATATAGCACAGACTTTATCAGTGCTTGGTAGCAATAATGGATTGCTGATAAGCATGAGACAGTTGCTACATTGTCTACAAGTTACAAGTGCAAGCAGGCTGGTCACACAAGAGACTACACCAGAATGAGATCCCTTGATGCTGGAGATAGGTGACAGACAAGGAAAGCTAATGGAGTGATATTGGTAGCAGTTCTAGTTGGATGCAGACAAGCTAATGGACTGGCACAAGAAGGGTACTAGCTAGCGCAGACAGAAAAAGCTACTTATAGTTAGTAAAGAAGCACATGGTTAAAGGGAGTTTTAAGTTTCTGCAATTAAATAGTTAAAATTCATACAGGAGTGCCAAGTTTTTAATACAAGTCATTAAATTAACTTAAATGGAGTGATGAGTTTTATATGGCTACTGTACAGAATTATGCACTACACTCTAGGCATGTGTATAACAATCTATCAGGTATAACTTCTACTGAAGTATAAGAAATGCAACCAGAGTAACAGTTGCTATAGTAACCTTAGTGCCACAGTAACAGCAATTAATCAGTGCAGATACAAGGTGAAGTATATTGTTCTTATAATGACAGCTCAAATGAAAGCAGTTAACCACAATAATAAACATAATGCTAAGTAAAAACTGACTGCTATGTAAAATTATCAACAATCAACCATGTGTGTGTTATGTTCTTGTTATACTAGTTTATTTGTAAACAATAACTAACAGTAGAGAACCGAGTGTAGTCCTCACAGAAAAAAAGCCAAACTAGTCCCAAAGATGACTCGGATACAAATGAAGCAATACAGAGCTTGGGCTTGCATTATCCTTCTGTCTACTTCCCTCTTGGTTAGGGTACAGCAATGCATAACTTACAGCAACTCAACAGAACAGAGATACTGGCTGTGCAACCATCTTCTTTAGATTTAACACCAGGTAACAGGCACTCAGAAATGTTCTTGACAGGCAAGGTTAGAAAAAGAAAAAAAAAACAATAAGGCTACTGCTCATTATCTTGGAAACAGCAGCAAGTTACACAAAAAAGCAAGATGGGTCCTAGAGATTATACAGTCAATTGAAGTTCTTACCCAGATGAAACAAGGCCTTCAACTGCAATTCCTCCTCCGTATTAAAATGCACAGCTTATGATAGCTGCTCATAACTTTATGTACTTTTTTCCAATACTGACTCCTTCTCACAGACTCTTATCACAACTGTGTCAAGCGAGAAAGTCTCCTGACAACCACATCATCTGTTTTAAAATTGCTGCTTCCTCTGGCAGCCCAATCAACCATCACAGAAGCACTGTTTTAACATGGCAAAGGGGGGGGGGGGTCCAGAAGATGTAATTGTCTTATTCTCAGTAAGAAACCGTTTTAGCTGGGCTGTTTAAAACATCCCAGCAACTTTTTTTCCCAGGAAGCACTTTGTGGAGCTATACAGGTGTGCATCCCAAGCTATAAGCGCAACTTCCATTACTTTGTTTTCAGTTCTAAAAAATCGTGGACAAGAACAAGTTAATGCATTTTTAATTAAATAAAAACTATATTTAAAGAAAAAATTGGGAGTTTGCAGCCAAGTAGCAAGAGCCACCTGCCATACAATGCAAGATATTATTGATATCCAACATCTAACCACCTATATAGGGGTGTGTGTGGGTGTAAAACATTAAAACACTAATACCTTGTAGATTTTCAGTTATGACTGATGCTTAATTGGAAACCATGTATTTCCATTACTTCAAAACTCTTAACTGCATGTTTAACTCACGTTCTGGCTGAATAAGGTCCCCGGACAAGCCCACCAACTCAGTTAACAAAGAAAATAAAAAAATGATAAATATCTATATTTTGTATTATAAATGAGAAAGAAAATCTAAATAAAATAACTTCAAAACAAAAACAACAGAAGGGGATTTGAGAAAACAACACATTCATAATAAAGATACTTAAAAAGGAGTGGTGTTTTGAAAAAAATCTTTATTTGGTTTTAACAAGTCCATCAACATTTAAAAGTGTATAACAAGATAAACGATAACTATTTACAAAAGTCCATAACAAGAATATTAATATATTCTCTTAATCATTACTACTTTTCCAGTAAATCATTAAGTTTTTGCCAAGATATGTACTGACGGGTTATGTTTAAAGTTCTCATTCTTATAGTTGACAACTCATTTTTACAGACAGTCTTAACTAGGCACACAAATTCACCAAATGCTAATTCAGTTTTACATTTCCAGTTTTTTGTTATAACCTTTCTTGCAATGCCAAGTATTGACCAAAGAAGAGGCGTTTGAGAAATAGGTACCTGATGCTGGAATTGGGGCATTAAACAGTATCAAGGAGTCCATAATAATGCAACTGTCTGACCACAAAGCCTGAGAAAAGTTTCTAAAATTACACCAAAAGGAAGTCACCAACTTACAATCCATTATCGTGTGTAACCAATCAGCATTAAGAACTTCATTACACCTCCAACATTTCATTTTTCTCGTTTTATATATTTTTGTACTTTTATGTGGTGTAAGAAAGACTCTATGCAAGAAGTTTCCATGTATAGATTTTCCAATAAAGTGAGGACATTGACTTTCCTGAAGATTTTAAGAGCAACTTTTTATATAGTTTTGAAAATGGTTCGTTGTCATATCTAGGGTAACAAATTCAGTTGTAATAATCTTGTATATAATTGGTGTATATACATATATTAAGATGTATATATTCCTTCAAAAACTATCAATTAGTTCATTATTATCCAAGTCTCCGTTTTATTATTTTTTCATAATAGTTGCTAAAATATTGCAAGTACGTCATTTAGATTCATTATTTCAATGTTTTTTCCCCTCTTTATATGACTTGCCCTTGGATGGCCTAGTATTAACATTAGAGAATACAGCCAATATTTTTGGAATGGGTTTAGTTTGATGATCTAGTGATATTTTGATTTTATTCTGAATATCTTCTTTACAGGTATGTATATCTAACCAGCCTCCTTGCTCTATGCTATATCTTGCTATTACATATTCAACACAATGTATTTTGTTTCCACTAAGAAATGGATGCCAAACTATTAGGTCACTATTCTTGAGAGCTGTCATTGTGTTTGCATTAAAAGATATTAAGCATCCATTAGTGAATGTAATGGGGAATAATAGGATCAATTCCTTGACTTAAGTACTGTGAATTCATAAACCTTTTAAAGATTGAAAGGATTTGGCTAATAAAAGGCATAAAAGTAAACTTGTGTCTTTCATTCACAAGAAAATCTTTTAGAGCCCAGTAGAATGTACAGTGGTTATAAAAAGTTAACACACCCCTGTTAAGATCCCAGTCTTTTTGTGATATAAAAAATGAGACCACAATAAATCATTTCAAAACTTTTCCCACCTTTAATGTGACCTATAACCTGTACAATTCAATTGAAAAACAAACAAATCTGTTAGGGGAAAAATATAAAAAAATGAAAAACGTACAATACGCTGGTTGCATAAGTGTGCACACCATTAAACTAATGCTTTGTTGAAGCACCTTTTGATTTAATTACATTATTCAGTCTTCTTGTATTCTTCCTTCTTGCCCTGTTTTCAAGCTAGTTCTTCAGGAACTTGTTTTATTTTAAAATTAATTCATTGTTACTTTCTCCTTCAGTCAGTCTACCATCTAAATCAGTGACTGCGTCTTCCATGGCAGATATCTGAAGTTTTTGCTGTTTAACTACTTCATTAAATTAAGTCTATCTGCTTTTTACAGTCTTCTTTAATTGTGTCTACCTTAGAGACTAGTTTATCGAACTTTAACAATAAGTCCTGAATACTACTGACAGATTGTAGCTCCTTCTTCACAAAACTTCTTAAAGTGTTGCTTTAGTGTGACTCGTTTTCATTTTGATATTTTTAAGGTGAAGTTTTGATAGGAAAATTTTAAAAAAGAGTGGATTTTTTTTCACCAGACAGTCCCAAAGTTTCCAGTTCTTTAGTTCACCCTTTTAGGAGGTTTTTTAGTGAAATTAAAAATTAAATCCTGTCAAAAATATATAGGAGAAGCAGGCAAAATTCTTGTGCTGTTAACTGCTTGCCATCTTGGCCACGTCCCCCATGCCATACCCTTTACTGGCAAATACAGAAAACATTAAAAAATATATCAATTTTCCCATTGTTTTAGACAAATGTGGGTACATTTAAAAGGAAATTAATTGCATAGTAGTACAAGTACAAAACTGCTCAGCATATAGCTAATTAAAATGAGAAATGTTTCTTTTAAACAGACTTCACAGATGTTTATTTACAAAGATGTTTTTCCTATGAACTATCAACTGGCAACTGCCCAATGCCCTAACTAGTTGGTGACAATTATCAAAAACACAGCTGCCCTAAACACCATCTGCACAATAGTCCATGTTTCTGCAGGTGAGCAAGGTCCCCATGGACCATACCCACCTCTTACCTAAATATAGCAGTTCTAGGGTTGTACAACAACAAGGAACGGAGAAACATCCTACAAGGACCAACACACTAGCTGTAAAAATCTACTATTAACACATCGAAAGCAGTCAAAGAATTAGTTGTAACATCAGAAAAATGGTATTGAAGAAGTTACACACAGAGACATAATTGAAATGCAGAAAGAGACAGTGCAGGTCACAGCTTTGAATTACCAAATAAAACCTTAAATACACTGAAAAGTGAAGCCCACACCGGGAGCAGTCCTGTGATGTGAACTAATATTCAAATCCTCCGAAATAAAGGAGGACAAAAAAATCAGATGACGGGATCAAGGGCACAAGTCCTATGTTGTGTTAAAACATGCAAAGAGACAAAAGATAGCATCAGGTGTACGCTAAACTGGCCACATAGCCAATCTGCTCCTCCATACAGTACAGAATGAAGGGTGGAATAGGTTTATGATCAGTATCATGTAAAAGAGTCTTTAAAAAAAATACACGCATGTAGAGAGAAAGAATAATTATCAAAAATTGCCAAAGCCTAGTGTAAGTGGATGCAGTGTTTATAGAGATTTTTAACTGGAAGATAACAAAATCTACTGCCTACCTGGAATTCACCTGAACAGGAAGAGGGTGGAACGTGTAACATAATTTGGTGCCATCTTCACAAATAACTTCTACATTAAGCCATAAGAAGATAGACAAGAATTGAATATTAAGTGGTACGACAATTAATCTACACAACCAGAGAACCCAGTGAAAAAAACTATGAAAACACTTGGACAAAGACAGGTCATGCAAACTCTCCACAGAAGGCAGCCAGGCAAGAATGAACTGAATAACCATGTAGTGCGACACGGGGACACTAGTCATAAACAATATTAAAGCATGGTAAGACTGAAGCTGTACTGTGAAATGAGGAGATCACAGAAAAGGTGGTGTAGAGCACGTGCAGGTTTAGCCCCACTTCATTATTATTGTGTGTGTGTGTTTGTATGGGTATGTGTATAGAAGTGAGGGTCTACTTGAGATAATCGGAATACCACTTACCCGACTTTTAAATCGCCGAGACGAAAGCACCGAAAATCCACTTAAACGAAGACTGACAACACCTACAAAAACTACAGGTAAGTAACCATTTGGCCGCACCGCTACAAAACACGACAACTGAACCATATGAAACCCACACATGGCTTCACTCCCACAACCCTCCCTAACTAAATATACCAACTCAGAGATCGCACTACAGTGGGGAAAGGGGCAAAGTTCACCATGGTGGACAAGTGATTACTTACCTGTAGTCTTTTGTCAATGTCAGTGTTCATTTAAGTGAATTTTCAGTGCTTTCATCTGTGTGATTTAAAAGTCAGGTAAGTGGCATTTTGATTATCTAAAGTAAACCTAGAAGTGACAGGTATGGGTCACTGTGAAATATGACAAAAAAAAACTTTAATGTGGCTGCATGTATAAACAAGTACTTCTCAATGCCTGCACAGAAGACAGACTGCAGAAATAGTGATTAAAGAAGTGTGATCAATAAAATGAGAATCTACAAGGCAGAAGGCAAGTAGAAATGAAGACAGTAATCCATCAGTGAGTGCATTCAGAATGTTAAGTGGAGCTATTATTATGGGTGATAAGCAATACAGCCTTCTTTTCTTGGCCAGTTTATCATATTCTTACTTTTGTGTGATATTAACTATGTTGCTTAGTAAAGTTGTGCACTGAATGATGACAACTTTACTTAGCACACATCTTTACCCACTAATACTGGAGGACAGCCCCACATGCAAGCCAACATTCTGCACTGAAAAAAGCCCTTTTTAAAAACCTCTGCATGAGTGTTCCATACATAACACTTCTAATTTAGCCTTTTATGTTATTTTTGAGCATATCTGAAATATAACATGGTATACGGCATACTCTGGGATTAAGAAAATAGTTTTTACATCACAGTAGCCAATTTTGCATGAAAGTCAGCTATGTGCTGAGTGCGGATTCAGAGAAGCACTGAACACAAGTGCAGACAGCTAAGAAATGTTGCAGCCTTCATAATATGAAAATGGTGGTATAATGACTTGTTAATAAGCAACAATATTAAAATGAGGGCAACAGCAGATGCAAATGAAGCTAAATAATATAGCGGACTGATTCAGAAATATATATATATTCGATATGGAGAGATATTACACCAGGGGATGTTAACAGTAGTAAAACTTGGAGTTACAGGAAACAAACCATAAAACACATGCATAGTAGCTGCCTCATCAGTTAATATGTATATGTAACAGGCTATTCTCACTGCTGGCAGTCACAGTGTTGCCTTTGGCAGCCCAGAGTCATCCATAATACTTGCCCAATATACTGTGCCCTCCACAACACAGAACTAGTGAACAACAATGACTATATACACTGTTAATATATGCACACTTCTACTATTACATACTGGATATAGGCACCATGCAGGAACTGATTGAAATGTTTCCCCCCTCATATGCAGACTCATGGGATGTATGAATTACCCATCCCTGTGGACACTAAGGTATGCAGGATTTGGCGAATACTAGCTAAAGGGACCCTGAAGTGACCCGGGGGGGGACAGTGATTGTGTACCAGATATCTGTCTCAAGGATACACTCCACTAATTCCTCAATAGCATACTTCAGCATATAGGGAAGCATATGAGGTTTTTACACACAAAAGAAGAAAGAGGCAACACCATGTGAGCATTTTATGACATAGCCCATTCCCCTGAGGTACTGGGGAGCATAGACTGCATCCACATTGTATTAAAGGTCCCACCTGAAGAACAGGGACAATGGAATGTCAACCATAAAGAGTTCTACTCCATCAGCTGTGAGGTAGTCTGTAATGCACAGGGTATTTATTATACACAATGTATTCTCAGGCCACCTCTGCAGTGCCCAGAAAGTACAGTTGTGTACACTCTCCATAAATGTAGATGTTCGAGTGTATTCACTGTTGCAGTCATCACCTGTGTGTTATCCCTGCTGTGGTAGTCCTCGGCCGGCCCGAATACCAATGTTTTTCTGCATCGGCTGCTGTCACCTGTAGTCTGACATCAGGTCGTCAGTGCTATAAAGCAAGGCAGCCGATGCCATTACATCAGTTTTTCTTGCATTAACCCATCAGAAGCACAATGAAATATGGTAGAGTGGTCCTGGTGACTAAAAGCCACCATGAGAAGCTTATGTCCCCCTAAGGAAAGGGGATATAAGGGGGAAGAGGGAGGGAAACCAGGACTGCAACAGTGAATACACTCGAACATCTACATTTATGGTAAGTGTACACAACTGTACTATGTTTTTTGTGTTTCACTGTTGCAGTCATCACCTGTGGGAGGATTCCCAAAGCTGAGGAGAGGGGTGGAAGGATTAGTAAGAGACCTAGGCATGGGTCAGCTTGCCCTGCAGAACTGCAGACGCAAACCCTGCCCTAGCCTTAGAGAAAAGAGGTAGGTGGTAATGCTTTGTAAAGGTACTGACAGAGGTCCAGTTTGCAGCTTCCAAGATGTCCCTGGTGGGAATTCCTCTGAGGAATGCTGTGGAAGCAGTGGCTGCCCTAGTGGAAAGGGTACGGACAGACTTAGGGGGTGGTTTCCCATGTAGTTTGTAGCAGAAATGGATACAGTGTGATATGCATTTGAAAATAGTTTGCTTGGAAATGGGCTTCCCCTCTGCCCCTGGGGTAAAGCTGACAAGAAGCTGGTCTGTTTTTCTGAAGGCTTTAGTACGGTCCAGGTAGCATCTGAACTGTCTGTGCACGTCTAGTGAGTGCAGAATTCTTTCTCCCTTGTTTTGAGGGTTAGGAAAGAAGGTGGGCAGATGTATAGCCTGGTGGAGGGTCACATCAGATACCTCCTTGGGCATAAAGGAGGGGTTAGTCCACAGGGAGACCCTGTCTGCATGGAAAATGATGAAGGGCTTAACAGCCATGTCAGAGCCATGTCAGACTCGAAACCAGTCACAAGTGGCGTCCCACAGGGTTCTGTCCTGGGACCACTCTTGTTCGGTATATACTTTTCCGAGGTACAGGCAAACGTGGAAGGACTATGGCTCACCAAGTTTGCAGACGACTGCAAACTGGGCGCCATAATCGACTCTCCAGCTGACACAAACATCCTTCAAAAAGGTCTCACAGAGACAGATAACTGGTGCCAGCGCCATGGTTTAAAGCTAAATGCCAAAAAATGTATAGTCATACCCTTTGGCAAAAACAATGTGCCCACAAATTACCACATAGGCGGAAACCCATTAAGTACAGAGAAAGTTATTAGGGACCTGGGGACCCAAGTTGATAGCAATCTCTCCTTTGAAAACCACATTGCCAAAGTGGTTAGAAAGACCTTCTACATAGCCCACCTCATCACGAAGGGTTTCACATCTAGATCAAGAGAGGTAATCGTGCCCCTTTATTCATCCCTCATCAAGCCCATCATAGAATACAATGCCCCTTTTGGGATGTACCTTACCCGACACCTGCAGCAATTAGAGAGACCCCAAAAGTATCTCACCAAGAGGATCCAGGGTCTCAAACAGATGCCATATTCTGCTCGGTTAAAAAACTCCAGCTCTACTCAGTTGCATACTGCCTACTTCGAGGCGATCTATGCCTGACATACAAAGCTATGTCAAATCCGGAATTAATGGACATGCTCCACCTCAGTAAATCTAAATCCCTTAGAGCCACATGCTCGAGGGACTTGAACCTCAGCACAGAAATAAATAGAACTTGCTGGAGGGACAGGTTCATAACCCAGAGGCTCCCTTCACTCTGGAATAGAATTCCAGTTCATGTGAGGCAGAGCACCTCACTGAATCTCTTCAAGAAGAATCTCGATAGGTGGATGGGGGATCGTAGGTTTGTCCCAGGGATTACTCCCGTGTCACTATTAGACAGAGGCACAGTAAACTAAACCTTAAAAAGGGCACAGTATACTCAAATCAAGGGGTGGTGTAAGCCATACAGAATCGGGCTAGGCTTATAATTGCCCCAGGGCAGATAGCCTAGTATGAACCTATGAACCTATAATAGGAAAGCAGTCTTCCAGGAGAGGTATCTCAATTCTGCTGAAGCAGCAGGTTCGAATGGTGGTAACATTAGTTTTTCTAAAACATAATTCAGGTCCCAAGCTGGCACGGGTGGCCTTCTGGGAGGTCTGATATCAGAAGTCCCTCTGAGGAATTGTTTAATCAAAGGATGTGAGAAGAGCTGAAATGGCTGAAGCATGGATTTTAACAGAAGAGAAGGTGAGGTCACTATTGAGTAACTCAGCTAGGTAGTCCAGGATAAGAGGGATGGGAGATTGTGAGGTACTGTCCCTATGGACTGGCTCCAGGTGCAGAATCTTTTCCATTTCCCTGCATAAGATTTTCTGGTGCTGGACCTTCTGGCCTCTGTGATAATGTCTAGGACCTGTTTGCTTAACAGGGGACCCTTGTTTGCCTTTAGAGTATTAGCCATGCTGATAGTTTGAGTCTGCAAGTCTGGGTGCAGCACACCCCCCACCTGAGTTAAGAGGTCTGAGATCAGGGGAAGCTGCCCGGGAGGCTGTAAGGTCAATATGCGCAGTAAGGGGTACCAATGTTGTCTGGGCCAATCTGGAGCAATGAGGATGGCTTTTGGTCTCTCCTCCCTTATCTTGATCAGTACCTTGAGAATAAGAGGCAGAGGAGGGAATGCGTACACAAAGAGGGAGTTCCAGGGGAAGGTCAAGGCATCCACATTCCAAGCGAGGTGGTGATACTCCCTGGTTCAGAATTTTTCAGCTGGTGGTTGAGGTGCGAAACAAACAGATCCACCTCCAGAGTTCCGCACTCCTGAATGACTTGCAAAAAGATTTTTCTGTGGAGCTTTCATTTGTGGGGATCCAGTAAGTTTCTGCTTAGGTGGTCTGCCAGGGTGCTGTTGATCCCTGGTAGGTATTAGGCAATTAGGTGTAGTCCCATGGAGGAGGCTGTCAGCCAGAGGTTCATGGCTACCCTGCACAGAGGGTGAGATTGGGTCTCTCCCTGTTTGTTGATCATTTCCTTCTGACTTATGTGTAAGGGAAGGTGCTGGGCATCCCAAAGACCTTGGGTGCACCTGCCTGCTAGGTGAGTGCCCCAAGCAATGTCTGAGGTGTCTGTGGTGATGGTCTGCCCGATAGGGTGGAGGATGAAGGGAAGACCCTTGTTCTTGGCACAGGCCCTGCCCACCAGAGAAACTCGGCCCTTATACAGGGGATCAGAGCGAGAGAGGTCTCTAGATGCTGAGAGTGCTGACACCAAAGGTTCTTTAGATACCACTGAAGTTTCCTCATGTGAAGCCTGGCCAGAAGAATTAGAAGGATGCAAGATGCCATGTACCTCAAGACATGCAGGAACTTCCTTGCAGTGAGGTGATTTCTGGAAGCCAGCTGGATAAAGTAGAGGGACAGGAAGCTCTGCTTTTCTAGTGATAGGAAGGCTATTTGGGATACTGTGTCCAGCAGTGCTCCCAAGAAAATCTTACTGTAGGGTGTTTGCTTTGATTTCTTCTCGTTGATGGTGAACCCTAGAGAAATTAGGAGGGTTTTGACAAAGAGAAGGTCCTGCAGCAGCTTTTCTTTGCACTCTGCCTGAATGAGACAGTCATCCAGATAAGGGTAAATCTGCAAAATGCTATGGCCGGGGATAAGCATTAGGTGAATACTCTGGGTGCAGTAGATAAGCCAAAGGGTAGTGCAGAGAACTGAAATCTTGTGAGCCTGCTCTGAAGTGCAGGAATTTCCTGCAGGATTCCCTTATGGGGATGTGGAGGTAGACATATTTTAGGTCTAGGGTCACTAGCCAGGCATTTTTTGTCAGCATAGGCAGCAGCTGCTGCAAAGTTAGCATTTTGAATTTGGGGACCACCAGGGAGGTGTTCAGAATGGATAGATCCAGGATGGAGTGCCAAATGCCCTCTTTTCTGGGAACAAGGAACAGTCTGGAATAAAAGCCTTTGCCTGCTTTATCTGAGGGGACAGGTTCTACTGCCCCCTGGGATATGAGAGTTTGGACCTGTTTCAATGCCTCTGCTCACTGATTTGGAGGCAAGTGTGGGTACCCTCTTGGAATTGGGAGTTCATTGAAAGAGAATTTGTATCCCTGAAAAATTATCTTTAAGACCCATTGGTCCTTTGTTACAGAAAGCCAATTTTCTTTGCAGAGGGAGAGCCTTCCTCCTAGCTTTTCTTGAGTGAAAAGAGGGCAGAGGGAGGAGAGGGAGTCATTGAGAGTTTTTGCCATAGAAGGATGGCTTAGAACTACCTGTCTTTGGGGCGGAAGTGGTCCACTGTTTGGTTCTCTGCAGCCCCTGGAATAGGGGCCTGGGTGGCCTGTCCCTGTGGGGCTTACCTTGGCCCTGTCTGCTAGGTGCAGGGAAGGACCAATGCTTAAAGGAAAAGTTCCTGCTAAACCTGGGAGGTTGAACCTGAAAGAAATATTTTACTGTTTGCATAGATTTTGCTTTGTTTTCCATCTTTTTAAGCACCTCTTCTGCTTTTACTCCAAACAAGTGGTCCTTATCTAGGGGTGCATCAATTAATTTAGACTAGACATGATCAGGGTGAGGTTGTTCCTTCAACCATGCAGGTCTCCAAATGACAGATCCAGATGACAGCCCTGCATGAGGCTTCTAGGGTGTCATATCCACAGTGTAATGAGTGTCTGGTCACTTGACAAGCAGTAAGTGAGTGCAGTAAATCTGCTAACTCTTTCAAAGTGGCACAGTCAGGAAAGGTTGAAATATTTTGTTTTATTAGTTCCAAAGTGTGTTGTTGATATTTTAACATATGGAACTGACAGTTGAGTGATCGGATAGCTAAGGTTGAAGAGGTGTATACATTTTTACCCCATCTGTCCAAAACCCTGTAATCCTTGTCAGAAGGAATAGGATTCTTGGCAGAACTAGTCTTAGCTCCTTTAGGTCCCTGTGTAATGACCTCTGGGTCTGCAGCAGGATTTCTGTACAGGTATTTGTGAGAATCCAGTACTCTGTAATACCGGTCAGGTTTACCGGGAGCAGGTGGGAGGGCGTCAGGGGCTAAGCTGGATTCATGGAAAACATCATCCACCACTTCTAAAATAGGGGGGATGGCCAGGGGTCTTTGCTGGGCAGGCCCAGAAACTCTTTGTCTTTTCTTAGACTGGGGGAAAGCCTGAGATTCCCAGTGGAAATGTTCCCTGAGGGTGTGAAGTGTTTCCCCAATGGAAAGGTCTTCTGGTGGGGAGGCAGAAGGAAGTGAATCCTGATAAGCAGTAAGAGGCTGTTATTCTTCTTCAAAATCTTAATAATCAGATTCCTCAGAATCCTGTTCTGTCATAATTTCAGGAGAAGGGTGTCTTTTCCTTTTAGAAGTTGTGGCCTGACTACCCCTGATAAGGGAGATGAGATCCTCTGCCATTTTAAGCATTTGTGCTTGGGGTGGTGGAGCAGGAGCAAGATGGTGGCTAAAAGCAGATTTTCTAGGAGTGGCCTGGCTTCTAGGCCTAAGAGTATCCATCGTTCTAAGAGAAATGGTAGTTGGATGAGAAGATGTTGTTTTTTTCTCTAGATTCGGTAGTGTGAGAGGCCTCCTCGGAAGCCAGTGCCTGTATCGCAACTCCGAACCCAACCAAGGCAGAGACAGCCAAAGGCTCAGAAGACGAAGATTTATGCAGCATGCCAGACTCCAAAAGGGTCTCAGTAGAGGCCTATGTAGATATCGAATCAAGCATCAGGGGCTGCGTAAGTGCCTCACTGAATTCCGGAGAACTGGCAACCTGCTTAGTGGTAAAGTCGTCGGAAGGCTTATCCTTATGTGGTCTGTCTCTATCTTTATTTCTGTGTTTTTTCAGAATATCCACGGATTGTTGGCTGACGGATGCCATTTCAGGATGCGAGGATGGAAGACAAAAAATACCTGTCTATAATAAGAGCACTACAGCGAATGGTTCTCACATTAAAGAGGGCATAGAACAGGCAACGGGGGACGTCGTCTGGGCCTAAACAAGTGATGCAGTAAGAATGGAAGTCTCGGTGTGTTATCTGCTTAACTTTTTCGGACACTGGTTAGTGCAAGAAAAAAGGATCCCCAACAGGGTACTTCGCTTTAGACGTTTTCAGCTATAATTCAAACTCTGGTAGCGACCGACCGGCACACTTGTGAACTACTTCTGCTATGGGCTCCACGGCAAGAAAGACTGGTGTAATGGTGTCAGCTGCCTTACTTTATAGCACTGATGACCTGACGTCAGACTACAGGTGACAGCAGCCGATGCAGAAAAACACTGACTCTGGTATTCGGGCCGGCCGAGGCCTACCACAGCAGGCATAACCCACAAGTGATGGCTGCAACAGTAAAACATGAAGAACATCTACCACATCTGTTACAAGTACAACTTATAACAATGTCATCAGCACATATGGCAATGTCATTTAGTGAAATATGAATGTTGCATCATTCATGGAGAGAGAGAGATTGGGAGAAAGAATAGAAGTGGCCCTACAACACAACCTTGAGACACTCCAGCTGAAAGGATTTCTTCCTTTGTAGGTGAGTTTTCTGCTTGTTCTAGCAAATGGAGTATGTGGCTGTGTTCTTGGATGTCAGCTTACTGGATTTTTTGTTCAACCTTGCTGACATCCTTGGCTTTCTAGTAGGCTGGATACACAAGTTTTACAGTGCATGTTTTCCAACAAGTTTTAGTCATCTATCTTAGTTGTTCAGCAATCTTTTTCTAAGTCGGTTTATGCTGTTGTACAGACTTTAAATTAAATGGATGCTACTTCTCAGTTTCTGCTGATGAACAGGGTGGAGTTATTATTTCACAGTCTGCTATACAAGTTAGATTAGTGCTAACAGAGTTTACAGCCTATCCACACTATCTTGTAACATTGTTGTGTGCTGTTTTATTCCATCTTCTCTACACCAAGTAGATTGTATTCCATCTCAAAAAGTTCAACATTTTTTTTACTAGACTAGCTTATTTGGATTATTGGTACACAAGTTGTTGTTTTTAGTGGACCAGCCATCTATATGACGTTTTTTTTTTTCTTACCTGACCCCCTAGGGCTGAGCCAGGTGGTTCTGTGCACTCTGAATTCTCCTCAGCTTACTGCATTGATTTGCATGTGGCAGCATATACTCACTAGTCTCAAACTCCATGAAGTGATTACCGAGAGTTCCTACGAGGTAACATCCATGTGGCAAGCCACAACCGTCTCCCCCACCCCACCCCCAGATGGGTGAGATGGCAATGGCTGCTCGCTCCCATCCTCCCCCACCAGCTCCTACAGGCACCTAAGCCGGAGATCATCTACAATACAGTCAGGGCTTTATCCGTCATGCTATGAAGCTGGATGCTTATATGACGTTTTAGTGAAATTTATACATTATCTGGAATCTAAACAATTTAAAATTCTGCTTTTGGACATAATTTAGCATTTTCATTGGTTCATAGGTGTTTACTAAGCTAACAACCACAAGGGCTTTTTTAAAACCTAGTCATGTATCTCAAATCTCTGACAAGTTCTGGTACCCTTGCTAAGTGTAAGCAGGGGCTTGGGAGGTGAAACATTTACAAGCAGAGGAGATGCTTGTAAATGTTGATGTCTGTGCCCTTAGAAACACAGGTCCAAAACCAGAGATAAATTTCCTGTTCCCCATCCAATTGTCCAAGTTACACTTGAACTGGGTTAGGGAGGAGCTCTGCTTCACATGGATAGGGAGCCTGTTCCAGAGATGGGGTAGTCTCTGGGACACATTCCTGCCTCTCCAGCAGATCCTATTTTTATCACAGGCAAGGTTTAAGTCTTTAAAATAGGAAATTCTGGTGCTGTTTATTTTGTGGATATGCAGGAGGTCAGTCAGCGAGGTCTCACAATACCTTGTATGCCAGGATTAGACCTTACTTCAACAGCCTGTACAAGACAGAATACAGAGATAGGGCCCTTTAGAAGGTCTGCAAAGGACATGTTGCTTACTCCCTGTATTCCTCTGTGAATGTTCCAATTGTTGGAAATGTCTGGTTAAGTACATACCAAAGAAGGCACTGTACTTAATGATAGGTTTGATGAATGCTGAATACAGTGCAACAATGACTTCCTTGGACCTACCTGCCATATCTTTGTTTACAAGTTGCACAACACAGAATGATTTCCTCACTACTGTAGACATGTGATGGTTAAAGGTTAGATTACTGTCTATGTGTGTCCCCAAGTCCCCGACTATTGGGTCAACTCTTAGGGGTGTATTGTCTATATGATAGTTACCAGGGCTGAATGACTTCCCAAGGGATACTATTATGCATTTCTTGGCATTTAGTTTTAGTCCACGGCTCCGATACCAGTCTGTGTCAGCCCTTCCAGGAGAACATTTGTGGCAGTGGGCGATTCAATGACAGCTCCTAATTTGCAATAATCTGCAAATTTGGTCAGCCAGAGATCATTGACCCTGGCCTTGACTTCAGAGAAGTAAATGGCAAAAATGAGCAGTCCCAGAACCGATCCCTGAGGGACTCAGATCATGAATAGACTCTCTGTAGAGGTGAACTCCCCAATTCTAACTTCCTGGGTTCTGTCTGTGAGCCAGCTAGCTATCCACCGGGTGACAAAGGTTTGTACCTAACCTCTTGAGTTTCTCAATAATGCCCAAGTGGGGTATTGTGTCAAATGCATTGGCCAGGTCAAGGTAGGCAGTGTGAACCATTTTGCCCTCATCCATTGCTTTAGTGACCTTCTCAAAGAAGTCCACCAGGTTGAGTAGGCTAGACCTGCCCTTGATGAAGCCAAATTGGGTTGGGCGCAGTGTCTGGAAGTTTCCTATGTCATTACCGACCATTTCCATGAATTTTTTCCATGGCTTTGCATATGAAACTAGCGAGACTTATGGGTCTGTAGTTTTCAGGATCTTTAGATGGCCCAGCTTTGTGCAGAGGGGTGAATGCTGCTGTTCTCTATTCTTAACACATGAATCCTCTTTGGAGGCTACAGTTAAATAGCAATTCTGGATGGCCTGACAGGTCATGTTTCATGTTATTTAGAAGGCATCATGGAATACATATACTGTCTGGGCCTGTTGGGAGTGTTTTTGGCCTTAGAGCATTAAGGACCTGTTCCCTAGTGATAGCAGGGGGAGCTATGTTGGATGGTATTTCCTGAGGGAAGGTTGAAGGGATAGATGGGTAAAGTTGGAGATGAATTTGTTAGCCAGTAGGTTTGCTATATTTTCTGGCTCAGTATAGGTGGCTCCATTTACAATGAGCTCTGCACACAATGGTGTAATGCCTTTAAGGTTGCGGACAAAGCTAAAGAATTCCTTACAGTTGTCCTTGGCATGGGAGGCCATATTAACCTCATAGTTGGCTTTGGTACACTTTATTTGTCCTCTGATTTGTTTGTTTAATTTGAAGACTGCTTTTATCCTGCTGGGTGCTGCACCTCCTAATTTTTGCCATGATTTTCTTCTTTCTGTTATACTGCCTACTGGTGTTGTGATTCCACCAGGATGACTTGTTTCTTGAGCAAGTTCTGTACTTCTTCCTGGTGAGTACAGCTGCCTCTATGCAGCTATCAACATGCTTGTATAGGGTTTCTGTGAACAGTTCTGTGTAGGCAGCAGTATTCTCAGTATTTTTGGGGACTTGAAATGTTGCCAGATTATCACTTAATAGTAAGAAGTTTACCTTACAGTAGTTCCTGAATATTCCAGGGTTAGTTGGGGTTCCAGGTTTTATTTTTACTTCAAAAGGATACCATTTTCTAGTCTGACCTTACCAGGTCATTTACTCCCACATGAACTATGATTTGAGTCATACTGGTACTTGTGGTCCAATTACCTGAGCACACACAGAATGTGATAGATCCTGGCCCCTGATAAGCAACTAACTGTGACTTTCTCCTTACTCAGCTTGGTAAGGACTTCACTGTGTCTCACAATGAAATCTCCAGTGACCAGAATGTTGGATTGTATAGTGGCTTACTTTATGGGCTTAGAAGTACAGGGTCCATGAGATGTGGATGTATGTGCTGATGTTGATGTTGTTTTGAAAGACTGCATTCGGGGCTGCTGAGGGTGTTTGTTATGTGTACTTTGACTCGGAGGTCTATGGAGTTTAGAGAGGTTACATTTAAGTGCCTCAGCATATGTGGGTCTATGTGTCTGCCTTAAACTGTTTGTGATGACTGCAGCATGTGTACTACTGACAACCTTACTGACACCAGGACTGCTTTTACATGAGAGTTTAGCCTCCAGTGTAAATACACCTCTCACATACCATATCAGTTTATTCGAGAATTAAATGGCTGTTACTAAACATGATGCAAATTCTGCATTGCCTAAGGATGCTCATACCCTTCAAGATAGTAATGGAGACAGTGGGAAAGTTCAGATTAGTCAGTTTGAGTGATAATATAAAGTAATGTCAGCAGTATCCAGTCTGCAACTCTAGGGGCAGTGGTTGTCAAGGCAAACCAGTTGTCCTGTGTGCAACTAGGTATTGGTGAAATTTTTATGGTGCTTTTACAGGAAAATTGTCAACTCAAGGTGTCTGTGCCTGTACAGGGCACTGCAGGAAAACTGTCAACTTAAGGTGTCTGTGTCTGTACAGGGCACTGCCAAACACTTGACAGGAAAATAATAAATAGACCCCGATGACTATGGATAAAGTATTTAGTCAGATATTCTGAAGTTAGAAGCAAATCAAGCAATACTCACTGAAATGAAAGAATTAGCTTGTCAAGAATGATGAAAAGAGGGGAGCTGCCTGAATGGCTACTGCCTGGCTACTACTAGTGTTATCTTACTACAGCTTCACTGTGCTAGAATACAATGCTTCTTTGCTTCTTCTCTCACCAGAAGCAGAACAGTAGTCCCAATCCCAAAATGAGAAGCAGGCCACAGCTTGTCTGGTGATCTACAGTCTTGTCCCAGATGATGCAATGCTTGCTGTAGCCTTTCCCTGGTAGATGCCTTGAATAGCTACCAGACCAGTCAAGAAGGTCAAGCACAGACACTCGCCTCCAAATCAGAAACAGTCAGAAATCAATGCACTCTGTTCCTTCTCTCACCAGGAGCAAAATATAAGCACAAATTGCAAGCTAGCACCTATGAAGCAGTTATTAGGCTTTCCAGTGATCAGCAGTCTTTAGGAAATAATGTCCCTGTACTCCGTCTCTCACCAGGAGCAAAGCAATAACACTAATCCCAAGAGAACTACTGAGAGGCAGAATGTGAGCTCTCCAATAACTGCTGGTATTGGAGTAGATGTTGCAAATTTTAAAGGCAAGATGGAAAATGGGTTAAAAATCCTAAGAAATTTTGTTTATTTAAGCTCACTTTTAGGAAAATGGAGAATGATGATATTTTTGTCCTTTTTCAATAGGTTCATAGGTTCATAGGTTGGTACTAGGGCTATCAGCCCTAGGGCCTATACAAGCCTAGCCATAACAATTCCCTGGCTATTTCTTCCCACATTATTTACTTTCCTGGACCCCTGTCTAGCAGGGCGACTGACGTGATCCCTGGGGTGAACCCTGGGGTGAATTTCCTTTCTCCCATCCAATCGTCAAGGTTCCTCTTGAAGAGGTCCAAAGAGGCACTCTGCTTGACATGTATGGGCAATCTATTCCAGAGTCTCTGGGTCAGGAACCTATCCCTCCAGCATGTTTTGTTTATTGTGATGACAAGGTTTAGATCCCTGGAGCGTGTAGCTCTGAGGGACTGGGATTTCTTTAAGTGTAGCATGTCCAACAGCTCTGGGTTTGACATGGCCTTGTATGTTAAGCAGAGATCGCCTCTGAGTAGACGATATGCGACAGAGTATAGCTGGAGTTTTTTAAGGCGGTCAGCATAGGGCATCTGCTTTAGGCCTGTGATTCTTTTAGTGAGGTATTTCTGAGGCCTTTCCAGTTGTTGCAGATGTCTTGAGAGGTACATACCAAATGGGGCGTTGTATTCTATAATGGGTCTAATGAGGGATGAGTACAGTGGGACAATGACCTCCTTTTTCTGGATGAAAAGCCCTTCGTGATGAGGTGTGCCACATAGAAGGATTTCCTGACTGTTGTGGCGATGTGGTTATCGAAGGTGAGACCACTGTCCACCTGTGTCCCTAAGTCTCTTATCACACTTTCTGTGTTTAGTGTACTGCCACCTATATGGTAATTCATGGATACATGTTTTTTCCCAAAGGGATAACAATACATTTCTTGGCATTGAGCTTGAGCCCATGGCTCTGGCACCAAGCATCTGTTTCTGTAAGGCCCTTTTGTAGAGTATCCACATCATTTGGGGATTCAATAATGGCTCCCAGTTTGCAGTCATCTGCAAACTTTGTTAGCCAGAGTCCCTTAGTGTTGACCTGTACTTCAGAGAAGTAGATGCCAAACAAGAGCGGCCCCAGGACTGAACCCTGAGGTACTCCACTTGTCTGGAGCTGGATTTGGAGTCGGCTACATTTACAGTGTGGGTTCTATCAGTAAGCCATTTAGCAACCCATTGGGTGACATAGGGATTAATGCCCAACTTAGTAAGTTTATCTATGATTCCAGAGTGGGGGATGGTGTCAAAGGCCTTGGCAATGTCTAGATAGGCTGTGTGGACCACCTTACCCTTATCCATGGCTCTGGAGACTGATTCAAAGAAGTCAATCAGGTTCAGGAGACAAGATCGGACCTTCACAAACCCAAACTGGGTGGGGTCCAGTGTTTGAAGGTTGCCAATGTCTTTGTTTATAAGTTCCATGATAATACACTCCATGGCCTTGCAGATAAGGCTTGTCAGACTGATGGGATGGTAGTTTCCGGGATCCAAGGTGTATCCCCCCTTGTGGATTGGGATAACTGTAGCTCTGCGCCACTCAGTGGGCATGAAACCTGAGGTGAGGCTATGATTAAACATGACACTTAGGTGAGGTGCCAGTTCATATTGTAGTTCATGTAGTACACAGCCCGGGATGTCATCTGGTCCCATGGATGCTGTATTCTTGGCTTTAGAGAGTGCGTTTTGTACCTGTGTGGCCGTTATTACTGGAATTTGGCAATCTTCCGGTATTGAGATGGGCCATTTAGGGGGTGAGAGGGGGTGAAGTTGGCACTGAATCGATCTGCCAGGATATTGGCAATATCCTTCGGATCAGTATATTTAATGCCATTCTGTTTTAGCTCAGAGCAGATCTGAGCATTGCCATTTAGATTCTTGACATAGTTATAGAATGCTTTGTGGCATATTTTATGGCAATATTTATTTTAGGGCATCTTGCTGGGACTAACACTAGTAAAGGCCACTACTTTTTTTTTTTTTTTTTTGTGGGGGGGGGTGCATGAGTTTTTTTTTATATATACCAGCAGATGCTTCTAGGGTTTTATTGTATTACTCACCTCTGATTGACTTGGGTCCTACAAATAACATGTAGGATGGAGTGTTGTCTTTGATTCTTGCTGGAATCTTGCCGTTTTTGAGATCAAGCAAGTCTGAATGGGATTAAAATGGACTTTTACTTATTTATCAAGTAGACTTGGCACAGTTGTATCTGATTTTGTTGCGATAGAAGCTTCATAATTCATATGTTCTCCTTGTGACAACTGGTTCTTCAACTTCCTGCCATAACTATCTGTGCTAGCAGAAGGCTGAGTTTTTGCAAGAGGCATAGAGCTGGTACACATCATAGCTGGCATCATGGATACTTGGGGTCATACCATCACCCTTCATAAACATTTTCGGACTTCCACTGTGGGATGAAACACAATGCAGAGAGATATGATACGTTACTGTGCCCTGTACCTGACCCCTATGTTACAACAGGTAAGTGGGACATGTATTCCTGTAGATCTGGCTATGGTAATTTCCTCTAACACCAGGACTGATAGCAACAAGTCTCAGATTTTATCCAGCTTGCTTTAAGGTACTGCTTTGGCATTAATTATAGAAACATGGTTTAAAGACAAATATGGTCCAGCTCTGGCAATGATAATGACCTCACAAGTTTTTTGTCATATAACAACCCATGCTATTTCAGGCTGTGGCTGGAGTAGCTGTTTTCCAGACAGTAGATAGGTGAATTGGCACCCTGGGCAGACCCCAAATTAGTGCCTGTCTGGAAAGAAAACTGAAGAAAGAAACAACCACTCTGTGATTAATCTTCTTCTTTCGGCTTTTCCTGGTTAGGGGTCGCCACAGAGGATCACCTGTCCGCTCATGATTGGCAGTGGAGTTACCACTCTGAGATTAATGAGCACCTAAAAAAGCACTTCCGTACTTAGCTGCTTTGTAAAACTGTAGCAATTGTTACAAGAGTGCCATAGTTACACAGCTCAAGAGGACAGAAACACACAAATTCATTCATTTCAGTAGCCATGGCTGATTATGTGAGTGAAAAACAGTGAATATTATGCTGGATGTGAATGAATGGCAGCATCACTATGCTAGTACTGCACTTCCATTTACAGTTTGCATCCCCACAGCTGCCCCCTCACCGCACACTTGCTATGATTTTTATCATTATAATATAGATAAAAAAAGGCGAAGACTGGTGTTACCATCTTCTTTGACTGTCATGGGTGTGAAGGAAAGGTACGTAGTTTCCCATCTACTACCACATAGCAGTGTGAAGACCGCACCTCTCAACCTGCAGACATCAAAAACAGGTACAAGGGCTCTTGAAAAGTAGGTATAACCAGTCAAAACAAACAAAAAATCTATACACCTAATAAGCATAAAATGTTGTGTATTTTATAGGGCATGACTTCTCTCATTTCCTGTAGGCTTGTGGGATGCTACTCAAAAAACATGTTTAAAAAACTGTGCGAGAAAAATGATAAAAAATATAAGCAGATTGTCAAAGACCCAACGCAAAATCTGTAGAATCTAAGGAATGATGCTGTAAAAAATCCACCTCACAAAGTCACTTATTTTTGCTTCTGAAAGGAGATGTAACGCATGGGTCCTCTTTCCTTAAATTATTTGTGCCACCAGTATGTTGATAATGTAGCCCGGTTTCTTGTGTACCAAGCAGCTTCAAAATCTTGTCTAATGGGACATCCAGAAAATCAAGAGAGGAGATAAATCAAGCCTGACAACAGTAACATACTTCTAAATTAGTTGCAGTGGGAGGTCTTATGAGGTTGTTACTTCAGTAGTTCACAGACTTCCTTGTCTTGTTATCCATATGGTTAATCTGGGGCGAGTTCAACATGAGAGTGCATGAGAAGTCACTGGGCTCAGGTCGGTTTATCTAGTACTTCTAGATTATTCACATTCACTGGAAATGGTGCTCCAACTGGGTGTTTCAACCAATGACTAGTGATGGAACACTGGAATCCTTCACGCAGGACCGAATGGTATGCAGGAACTTTGACCTAGTTACTCTACAGTTACAGTACCTGTGTTTCAGTCATTTGCAAGGAGTTCAGTGTTTAGGGTTTTCCTGAAACAGTCAAGGCCTATAATGTGGCCTTGACTTCTTGATTTCTTGGCCTGAAGCCAATTATGTCTTGTCTGTTTACTGCCAGATGAGCCATGACACAATCTTTAGTTCTGTGGACTGAGACAAATGGGTCAAAGATTAAAGTAATGATTGCATCCCCCTGACCAGCAGGAAGACTGGCTCTTATTTGATTATTATTTCTCAGATCACCAGGCAGAGACCTCTCAGAAGAAGCATTGTACTTATCTCAGGTGATCTCTGTGGTAACTAGCTGACAGACAGCTCTCTTCTGGGTGGTAGGCAGACTTGGTACTCAACCTGCTCACTACACAGTTTATTTCCAAAGAAGAATGTGAATTAGCTGCTCGGCATTTTGATGCCAAACTTGCCGTAATCAGGTCAAATATTTGCCAGGGAGGCTGTGTAGTCACCATCTTGGAAATGGTGTGACTGTACTATACTCAGCTATGATGACTTTGTTACTCATTTCCAGAATGCACACTACTACTTATGCACTGGATCCTTGCTTCAAAAGAATTGTTGTGTAATGCTTGGATGTGCAAGACGTAGTCCTTTATCTCAGCATTGTGCCCTCTAGGTATTTTTCCTTCTGCTTTAAAGGAGGCTTTGGTTACTTCACTTCTTAACAAGGTTTGTTTAGACCCAAATGATTTAAATAATTACATACTTATCCTAAATCCCTCTTTGAGAAGGGCATATATGTTTAACTGGATTCATATTTAATTAGGAGCATTATCAATGATACATTTCAGCCTGATTTTCTGTCTACTCAAAGACCCTAGTAAGGACCATGCTATAATTACTTTCTTATGGCAAGAGATCAACAGTGCTATTTGAGTAGAGGGCAATGCAAACACGCATCGTGGGGGTGGATTTTAAGACCTCCAAGACAGTATTTAGAAGTAGCCATTGTAGCAAGTTTATAGGAGTGTGGACTTGCAAGGGGAATATGCTATGTGCTCTGACAGTGATCAGAGTCACAAATTCTCATGTACAGAGGTAGGGTTAGGTCAAATGTCCTTATAGCCATGGCAATCTGAATGACTGCCCTCTCTGGAAAACTCTCACCCCAACATGGGTAAAGCATTCCTAGAAAATTGAGGAATGAATGGAGTCTTTGACTGGAGGAGAGGCTTGATGGTCAGCAGGGATGAGGCAATAAGAAAACAGAAAAGGAGAGTGACTTGTAATGTCAATGTTATGCTGATAACATGCAGCTGTACTTCTTCCCCTAATAGTCTATAATTGCTTAAACAGGTTAGCTGCAAACTTGGAATACATCCATATATCCATAACACTTCCAAGATGGCTGCCATGACTATACATGTCATTTTATGGAATCCCTCTGCACTAGTCTTGCCTGCCACTGCTATCTGTAGTGGTGACACTCTCAAATACATGTTAAAGGTGTAGGATTTAGGAGTAAATGTTGATGATCAGCTGATCATTAGACAGGTGTCTGCTATTCTCAAGTTCTCCTGCTTTCAACTCAGGAACAGCGCCCTTATTAAACATCTTATCCTACCTGCAGGAATACCGGTACTGGTGCATGCCTTGGTTTCCTGCAGCATGAAGTACTACAATGTTCTGCACCTGGGACATATGGAGTCAAAACTTGACTGCTTGTGGCTAATGCAGAACTCTATGGCTTGACTACTCATAAGGGTATCTTGATACCATCACATTATGCTGATTCTTCATAGCTTGCATTAGTTGCCAATTCAGCCCCACTTCATTTATAAGGTTCTGCTCCTGGTACTTTTCACCTTAAATGATTGTGTCCCTTCTATGTCAATGAGCTAATGGCCTGAAATTAGCTTGCATATGCTCCGTTCCACTCGTTTATTGCACTTAAGTACCTCGGCCAAACAGCCTTCAAGAAGTGATGCATAATACTATAAAAAGACCCTCAATTAATCAATTATCCAATGCACATATTCACTCAATAAAACAATTAAATTAAACATTTCCAATCTAGTTCTAAATTAAGCCCTCCTGGATAGAGGGTGTTATACTTCAAAATATATATTGCTTCTTTAGTTAGCAGCATATTTTTTATCAGACCTTCGTCTCCCATTTTCACAAATACTTTTTCAAAAATAGTTGCCTGTAATAAAGTGCAATCCCCATTGTGCTTGTCCAAAATATGCATGGCTGCAGAGTTTTTAGATTTTTTCTTTTTTATATCCCCGATATGCTCCTGAAACCTTATTTTGAACTTTTGTTTACTTTGTCCTATATAATAGAGGTTGCAGGGGCACCACAGACAATAAATAATACCCTCCGTTTTACACCCATAATAGCCACTAACATCAAACTTCCTTTTATTGATCACAGTGAAAGTGGACACTACATGTTTGCATACACTACAATTATTACAAGTCACTGTCCCACTTAGCCTGGGAGACCTAGAAAGGCCATTTTCAGGTAACATAAAATACGCTCTACCCAATATATCCTTTAAATTCTGTCCTCTCTTATAGGACATATACACTTTCTTATTAATAGTTTTTTGTAACAAGACATCTTTCTGCAAAAAATCCCAATAATTAGTAACATCTTTCACTCTGTCGCTTAAAATATTGTATGTAGTTACAAAAAATACTTTATCTTTTTCATCCGTTGTAAGTAACCCATTATTTGATTTATTCCCTCTTTGTTGGACAGAATCAATGTTTTTGATTGCCATATTCAAAATTTCTTTGTTATAGCCCCTTTGTATAAACATCGCCATTGTTTGTTTTATTTCTTTCTCCAAATCTAAATAATTATTGCAAATTCTACATACCCTCAGTAATTCTCCATAAGGGAGAGCTTGGACTGTATGTACTGGATGACAAGTAGTGCCATGCAAAAATTGGCTCACATCCATAAGTTTCTGATGAATGGATGTTTTAATGAATTGATCACTACCCCCACATAAACATAAATCCAAAAAATTCACTATTTCACCACACTGTAAACCATCAAACTGCAGCCCATATTCAGTACAATGCAAGTCCTTTATAAACTCTTGAACATATTGTTTCCCATTCTCACATATAAATATTAAATTATCAATGTATCGAAAATAGGATACCACATATTGCTGATAAAAAGAATATTTATAAACAATCCATTTCAAATTTACCCATAAATAAATTGGCATACATGGGGGGCAAAAGATGCCCCCCATGGCAGTGCCTTGCAATTGGTGATATAGCACATTACTAAAACTAAAAAAGTTATTTAAAAGACAAAATTGCAATAATTCTATAACATAATTACACACTGGGCTGTCTTCAAGAAAATATTGTGTAGCTGCTATTCCATCTTTATGTCTAATATTCGTATACAGGCTCTTAACATCAATCGAAACCTAATACATATTTAGGTTTCATTGTAAGCAGTAAAAAAATATGTAGGATAATGCCAATATTGTGTAGGAAGTATTTAATTGCTAACACTATTGGTCTCCCTGAGGGATTTATTTCATTCTTATGCAGTTTTGGGAGACAATAGAATGTGGCCATCCCAATATTTTCCAAATTACATTCTCTTTTGGCCCTTTGATCTGTGATATACCCTAACCGGCATCCCTTAGTCAACAAATGTCTAAATTTTTCTATGGCTCTTAAATACACTTCCATACTACTTACTTCATACACAGTATTGTCTTGTAAATGTTCCATACACATCTGCAAATACTGAGTATAATGCATTACTACAATTTTACTGCCTTTGTCCGCTGGTTTAATAATTAGGTGTTTCCTATTTGAAAATTCCTTCAGAGACTTCCATTCCTGTTTAGTTAAATTATAACTCATTTGATTCTTCTTTGCAAAAAAAATCAGAATATAATTGTTCCACAGGAAATTTTACCATTTCCGAGAAAGTTTTAAGACATTCATTTGTATAAGGGAGGATAAAAGTGCTTTTAAAACGCACATTTTTATCATTCAACAAACAATATGCATTTACATTTGTTTCTAAGTCATTCACATCATGAAAACTTTCATCACTGATATAATCATTCTTATCAATATTGTTACCTTCCGATGTTTTATAAAATGAAAAAACATTTAGGATGTAATTTTCGCACCAACCGAAAGATTTCTTGTTTTATCACGTGTTCTTGGTACAACCGTCGGGATGAATTTCAATCCCAAATTTAATACATTAAATTGTTCCTGTGTTTAAGGAGCACCCTGTTAAATCAACTACACTATTAAAAACATAATCATTGCCATCTACCTCGCTTAGGCATTTGTTTAAAATGTCCATCCAACTGCTGCTGTTGTCCCTGAAATGTTCCACGCTTCTTGTAGTTCTTTCCCATTTCTTCATTACTATTCTGAAACCATTGTTCATGTAGAGCAGGCTCTTGTGCAGCCAGAACAGGAGGAAACATCCTGTTATCATTGTCCGAGTCCGTGGTATAACCAGCACCCTCAGATGAGGCAAAAGATACCGAATGCTGTTTACGTTTGCCTTCATTCATATGTGAATCCTGGGACTGCCGAGATGATTTCTTAATGGAGCGCCACAAAAAAGCCCTCCCATTATTATAGTCCCGAATATCACATTTAATTTTTCCCAATTTAGCATCAATCTGTTCTTTTTCAAATTTATTTAGCTTGTCATGCATATTCTTAAATACATTGGTCATTCTCGCTGACTCTATTTTCCTTAAGAATTCATTATGCATTTTTGTTACTTCCCCCTTACGTTTTTGCTTTTTGCTGATGTATCCGATCCCATTCGATTAGAATGGTCACCCATTCCATAGCAGACTTGTGTGCTGCAGATATCCACTGCTCTCTAAAAACTTTTTCAACTGGGTCAGCAATATCAAAGGGAGTAGCGAGACTTTTGAAACCTTAGTCCCCTGGGTGAGATATCAAATTCAGCATAACTCTGCAATCCCAAAAGATTAAAGTGACAGCGAGTTTCCTTAAAGATTAGTCTTTCGAAACTCTCTATTAGCGACTGCACATCTGATGGTAAATTAGGAGCATTCATATATCCAACTTCAGCAAACGGATTACTAAGCCTTTGTACGCTTTCCTCAAAAAACTGCTGAACTATGTTATCAGACAAATTCTCACCCAGATGCGTACCAGTTATCGCTCCCTGACGTCCTACCTCAGTCCCGCTGGCCCAGTTGATCTGCGGGGTTGGGTTATCCAACCCCCATACTGTAGATGATCCATTAAAACCTGAAGCAGAAGTAGAAGCCAAGAATTCTTCACGAAAAATTCAGGGTAGGTTAATAGAAGGATCCGAAGCTATATAGCATACAAAAACCACAGCAAACACCAAAAAAATTCCAAAGAAGTAAAGATGAAACAACACCAAGCTCCGTTCCACTCGTTTATTGCCCTTTAGCACCTTGGCCAAACAGCCTTCAAGAAGTGATGCATAATACATAAAACCTTCCCTATCAAAAGACCCTCAATTAATCAATTATCCAATGCACATAATCACACAATAGAAAGTACAGTTTTGTACCTACCATAAATGTAGATGTTCGAGGATTCCATTGCTGCAGTCCTTACTATTGGGTATAGTCCGCATCCAGTCGGCCCGAATACCAGAGTATAAGGCTGACGTCGGTCAGGGCGCATTAGACTGACGTCAGTACGTCAGGGTACTAATGCGCATGACCGGCGTCATATCCTCAGTCTTTTCTTGCCCCAGATGTCAGAAGACCCTAAAAGACAAGGCCCAAAATAACTACAACAAAACATAAACAATATATAAAAAAATATAAGCAGGTAAATCACCTACACATCCACCCCTAAACACAGAGGGAAGGAGGGAGGGTAAATTGGACTGCAGCAATGGCATCCTCGAACATCTACATTTATGGCAGGTACAAACTGTACTATGTTCTTCGTCTTCCATTGCTGCAGTCCTTACTATTGGGTAGAATCCCAAAGCAGAGGTAAGGGAGGCTGGCAAATCATAAAGAAGCAGGAGCTGACAACATGCCTTGCAAAACAGCTGTGGCAAAACCAGCCCTAGACTTAGAGTAGATAGGAAGGTGATAATGCTTAGAGAAAGTATGCACTGAACTCCAAGTAGCTGCTTCCAAAATATCCTTAGTTGCCACCCCGTAGAAATGCTGTTGAAGTGGCAGTAGCCCTAGTGGAATGAGGCCTAATCCCAGCTGGAACCTCCTTGCCATGATGGGAATAACAAAATGCAATGCAAAAGCCAATCCACCTAGAAATAGTTTGTTTTGACACAGGCTTGCCCTGAACTCAAAGCAAAAGAAACAAACAACTGCTGAGACTGCCTAAAATCCTTAGTCCTGCTTAAGTAATAACGCATTGCCTGTGTACATCTAAAGTATGCAAAATCTTTTCCCCTTTATTTTGGGGGTCTGCATAAAAGGTAGGCAAATGAATAGTTTGGTTTAAAGCCACACTAGAAACCACCTTAGGCATAAAGGAAGGATTAGTGCGTAATGATACCCTATCCTTATGGAAAATCAAAAGGGCTCGACTGCCATAAGGGCCTGCAACTCAGACACCCTTCTTGCAGAAGTAATAGCCAACAAAAGCAGTCTTCCATGACAAATATTTCAATTCAGCAGTAGCCGCAGGCTCAAAAAGGTTGTAGAGTAAGTTTTTCCAACACAAAATTGAGATCCCAAGCAGGAGTAGGAGCTCTCGTGGGGTCTTATATTCTTAGCCCCTCTAAGAAACTGCTTGAACAAAGGATGCGAAAACAATGGTGGGTCACAATCATAGTGAGCTGAGATTGCTGCAGCATGAATCTTGATGGAAGAGAAGGACAGACCCTTGTCCAGTAACTCAGTAAGATATTGAAGAGCCATACTCAAATTAGGCTCAGAAATCTCCAAATTCTTTGCTTTACTCCAAAATAAAAATCTCTTCCATTTTGCTGCGTACACTTTCCTTGTACTAGGTCTTCTAGCTTCCATAATCACATTTAAAACTTGTTGAGGAAGTTGAGACCTGCTGTGTTTCAACACAGAATATGCCAGGCTGTCAGATGAAGAGAGTGAAGTTTGACATTGAGCAGATGACCGTCCTGCTGGGATAACAGATGTGGAATCAAAGGTTAAGGCCATGGAGGCTTCTTTACCAGACTCCGTAGTAGAGGGTACCAGTGCTGCGAGGCCAATCTGGAGCTATCAAAATCATCCTTGGCCTGTCCTGTCTGACCTTTAACAGTACCTTTGGAAGAAGAGGCAGAGGTGGAAAGGCATACAGATGAAGGTTTGTCCAACTGAAAGACAGAGCATCCACTTTCCAAGCTGTGTGATGAAACCCCTTTGTGCAAAACTGTGGCAGCTGGTGGTTTAGTGGAGAAGCGAACAGATCTATGTCTGGAGTTCCCCATGACACTGTCAATTTCTGAAATACATGAAGATCCAGTTTCCACTTGTGGGGATCCATGATTTGTCTGCTTAACACATCTGCTAAGGAGTTCTGTGCTCCTGGCAGAAACCTTGCCTGAAGAGTTAGGTGCAAGCGGAGCGCAGTCTCCCATAAAATCATTGCATGCCTGCATAGAGGATAAGAATGTGTTCCCCCTTGTTTGTTGAAGTACCACATGACAGTTGTGTTGTCTGTTAGAATCAACACCTGCCCTGGAAGAAGTAACTCCTTGAAAGCCAGCAATGCGAACTGGACTGCTAACATCTCCTTTATGTTGATATGTAGATGCTGTAGTCTGGCAGGCCACTTGTCTTGTATCCACTTTACATTTAGATGAGCTCCCAAGCAATGTCTGAGGCATCTGTCGGTAAAATCTGACTCGCCTCTGGCCGGGTCACAGAGAGTCCCTTGTTTAGGTGACATTCCTGAGCCCACCACAAAAATACTCTTTGAAGGCAAGGTATTATTTGAATGACAGTGTCTAAATCCTGGCAGTGCTGTGTCCATACATTTTGAGATACCATTGTAACTTCCTCATATGCAGTTTGGCATTGGGAAGCACCAGAATACAAGATGCCATGAACCCTAATGCTTGAAGGACTGTCTCTGCAGTCAGCACGGACTGATGAGATAGTTGATGGAAGTAAAGTGACAGACTCTTTTGTTTGTCCGGGGTTAAAAAGGCCATCTGGGCTGCTGTATTCAGTCTCACACCCAGAAAGCACATGTCCTGAGAGGGTACTAGACTGGACTTTATTTCGCTCACAGAATACCCTAGGCATCTTAGCACTGCTATAAGATATTCCAGATGCTGTAGAAGGTCTTCCTTTTCTTGAGCCAGAATCAGGCAGTCGTCTAAATAAGGATAGATTTGAAGTCCTTGTAGCCTGAAGTAAGCTATCACTGGAGCCAGAACCTTTGTGAATACTCTGAAGCAGTAGATAAGCCAAAGGGCAATGCAGAGAACTGATAATGAGAATCTCCAGCTTGAAACCGCAGATACTTCCTGTAACTTAGCCTGATATGCACATGAAGGTAAGCTTCCTTGAGATCTAAAGTTACCATCCAGTGATCTTTGCCCAGCAGGGGTAAAAGCTGTTGTAACGTCAACATCTTGAACTTGGGAATGTCCAGATAAGCGTTGAGGAGAGATAAATCCAAAAGCAGTCTCCACGTGTTCCCCTTCTCTGGTACTAGGAACATGCGAGAATAAAATCCTAGGCCCCTTTCTGATACAGGGACTGGTAGAATGATGTCCAACACCCATCTGTCTTGAGTAATTAAATCCCAATTTCCTTTGAAAAGAGACAGTTGTCCTTCCAAAGGAGCTGCCAGGCGAGAAACTACTGGCAGGTGAAAAAGCAGGGCATTGGGGCTGTTTTCGAAAGGACTGACCCCTGCCCCCACCAGAAGGCTGAGCAGGTGAACTCCTGTTCTAGGCCTAAAAGAACCTTGAGCCCTGCCCCTACCACGTCTAGACCTACCCCTAGACTGGGAATCATAAGCAGGATATGTCCACCCCTTAGCAGGCCAATTTCTACTAAACTTGGTGGCTGTACCTGCAAAAATCTTTAACAGTTTGCATAGACTTAGCTTTGTCCTCCATTTTCTTTAAAACTGCTTCCACAGGTGAACCAAACAACACATCAGACTGTAAAGGAGCATCCAAAATCCTTGTCTTAACATGCTCAGCCAAATTTTGATCCCTCAACCAGGCATGCCTGCGAAGAACAGAACTAGTGGCAGCCACCCTCGAGGAGGCCTGCACAGCATCAAAACCACATTGCAAAGAATGCTTGCCCACTTGTTCAGACACATAAACTAAATCCAGCAAGTCTTTACAATCAATACCTTCCGCCAAAGCATCCACCTTAGATTTCAATTGTGAAAGGAGATAATTTTGATATTTCAGCATGTGAAACTGACAATTCAATGCTCTCATGGCTAGAGTGGAAGAAGTATACACTTTCTTACCCCACCTATCTAACGCCTTGCCTCTTTGTCAGTGGGAACAGGATTTTTAACCACATTCAACACAGGAGGTATAGCTAAGGGCCTATGCTGGGGTAAAAACAAGAATTCCCTAAGCCTCTTCCTGGAATCAGAGTAATCCTGGCCTTCCCATTTAAAGTGCTCCCTCATGGAATGCAGAGTCTCTGAAAATGAAAAATCCTCAGGAGGAGAAGCCGAAGGAGTGGCATCATCCACATCAGAATCAGAATAATGAGGATACTCCTGCAAATCTTCCAGAAGATTCAGAAGCCCCTGAACCCTGTTCAAAACTGTCAAACTCTGGTTCCACTCTAGGCCTCTTATCAGGAGGGCCCATAGAACCTCTAATCATAGTAATCAAATCTTCTGCCATTTTAAGCATATGTTTCTTAGGTACAGAACCCGAAGGCTAGGAGAAGCCCTACTGAAGCTGAAGTTGGCCTACCTCTAAAAGAAGTTTTGGCAACAGAAGGAGAGGCTCTAACTACTTTGGGAAGAGAGGGAAGAATAGTTACCTGAGAAGCCCCTCAGCCTGGCCTGCCTCCTGAGAGGTACATCCTGTAACAGTAAAGTTTCTGCCTGAGCCAAATTTAATACATTAAATTGTTCCTGTGTTTAAGGAGCACCCTGTTAAATCAACTACACTATTAAAAACATAATCATTGCCATCTACCTCGCTTAGGCATTTGTTTAAAATGTCCATCCAACTGCTGCTGTTGTCCCTGAAATGTTCCCCGCTTCTTGTAGTTCTTTCCCATTTCTTCATTACTATTCTGAAACCATTGTTCATGTAGAGCAGGCTCTTGTGCAGCCGGAACAGGAGGAAACATCCTGTTATCATTGTCCGAGTCCGTGGTATAACTGGCACCCTCAGATGAGGCAAAAGATACTGAATGCCGTTTACGTTTGCTTTCATTCATATGTGAATCCTGGGACTGCCGAGATGATTTCTTAATGGAGCGCCACAAAAAAGCCCTCCCATTATTATAGTCCCGAATATCACATTTAATTTTTCCCAATTTAGCATCAATCTGTTCTTTTTCAAATTTATTTAGCTTGTCATGCATATTCTTAAATACATTGGTCATTCTCGCTGACTCTATTTTCCTTAAGAATTCATTATGCATTTTTGTTACTGCAGATATCCACTGCTCTCTAAAAACTTTTTCAACTGGGTCAGCAATATCAAAGGGAGTAGCGAGACTTTTGAAACCTTAGTCCCCGGGGTGAGATATCAAATTCAGCACAACTCTGCAGTCCCAAAAGATTAAAGTGACAGCGAGTTTCCTTAAAGATTAGTCTTTCGAAACTCTCTATTAGCGACTGCACATCCGATGGTAAATTAGGAGCATTCATATATCCAACTTCAGCAAACGGATTACTAAGCCTTTGTACGCTTTCCTCAAAAAACTGCCGAACTATGTTATCAGACAAATTCTCACCCAGATGCGTACCAGTTATCGCTCCCTGACGTCCTACCTCAGTCCCGCTGGCCCAGTTGATCTGCGGGGTTGGGTTATCCAACCCCCATACTGTAGATGATCCATTAAAACCTGAAGCAGAAGTAGAAGCCAAGAATTGTAGGTTAATAGAAGGATCAGCCTTCAAGAAGATGCATAATAGAACAATTAAATTAAACATTTCCAATCTAGTTCTAAATTAAGCCCCTAAGATAGATGGTGTTATACTTTAAAATATATATTGCTTCTTTAGTTAGCAGCATATTTTTTATCTGACCTTCGTCTCCCATTTTCACAAATACTTTTTCCAAAATAGTTGCCTGTAATAAAGTATAATCCCCATTGTGCTTGTCCAAAATATGCATGGCTACAGAGCTTTTAGTTTTTTTTCTTTTTTATATCCCCGATATGCTCCTGCAACCTTATTTTGAACTTTCGTTTACTTTGTCCTATATAATAGAGGTTGCAGGGGCACCTCAGACAATAAATAATACCCTCCGTATTACACCCATAACAGCCACTAACTAAAGTGCAATAAACGAGTGGAACGGAGCTTGGTGTTGTTTCATCTTTACTTCTCTGGAATTTCTTTGGTGTTTGCTGTGGTTTTTGTTAGCTTGCATATGCTCCCTGCTCATCTACCATGGGTCTGTCAGAAGTTGCAGAGGTATAGCTTGAGATTTTAGGTGACCATTAATATGTGTTAATGGGCCACATCTTTGGAACCTTTGACCTGGATGAGTCAAATGGTCTCCAGTGATCAACTGTTCAAACATACTCTCAAAACCTATGGATCTAATCCTGTATGTTTCTAATTCACTTTTACTACATACATAAAATACAAAGTAAAGCCATATATACACCTGCATCCTGATCACACAATGTATATAACTTATATAAACACTATGCAAGATAAAATTTGGTGCACCATACAGCTGAAGTTCCTTGTACTAGAAGCATTATTAATAAGTGGTGCAAACTCTAGAGGTCAACATGCAATGTAACTACGTCATCTTGATGATCACATTTGCAAAAATTGAGGACTGACATAAAATACAATACATTTCAGCCATTCAAATCTCTCTCCATAAAATCCATAACATTTAAAGAATCATATCGGTTTTCCATCTAGTTTATGGATTTTTTTTTCTTTAATCCAGTCTTTGTATCTCTGTATTACTTAAATTTCATAAACAATTTATTCACCTTAAAAGGAGAACTTTCTAGACACTTATACAGTTACAGAAACAAACTGTACAAAACTGTTCCTTCATGTCCTAACCCACTTTACAGCCTTAAGTGTCCTTTTAACAGCCCAGCATACTGGCCACTTCAGATCAGCAAGGTAAACTTGTCACCTAGACTATATAGCTAAACCAAGGTCTACCTAACGGCTTAAACCAATTTGCTGTTAATTTCAAAAACTGCTTACATTTAGAAAAAAATGTAGCTCCACCAGTCATTAAGATTTCTCTCAGAGTATAATCTTTGCCCAATGAACAGACAAACCTTTGCTGACACCATTATAGGAGAAATGCTAACTTCCTTGTCTCCCCAACTGCTTCTAAACCTCTCACTCATCATGGAAAGATATCTCCTTTACATATGTTACACTCAGCAGATACTTGCTGCCTGATAATAACCCAACATCATCATAAACATCACACAGTAATTGTTGAATTTCTCTTGATGCATAAGCAGTTAGGTTGTGATTCGCTTCATTAGGCCAGCATGTCTACATATAATTTCAAATTATTTTTCTGATTCATATAATTCTACTTTAAGCTATGTGACGTCATAATCCTCAAATTCCAAATTTATGGCCTCTAGAAAATAATATGCAGAAGTTTGAGGCTGTGAGAGGAAAACACTGTCTTTTTACAAATTCAAATATAAAAGTGTTGGAGAGACTTCTCAGGTACCATAAAATCCATTCACTCATTTATTTATGGAGGATGTGGTCAAATCCAGAATGATGTCCTCTTACAATCACTCTTCAACTTACCTATGGTAAGCTAAAACCTGTCAAGGTCTAATTCCCTAGTATTATATTTAAAAACTATTCGTTCTATCATAACACATCCTCAAAAAAGAAAGCTACAACAGTATAACAGAAACAAAACATATCTGTTATTTTAGAATGTCCCACTTCATATCACCACCAAGCTCACATCCTGACTTTCCTACAAACTGTTGCACTTTTTCCAAACAGGAGTTATATGTAACCACCCCCCACCCAAGGCAAGGGCATTCACATTCAGGGTGGTGTCCTCGCAACCTTTCCATCCCAGGTGAGTTCTCAAGAAGGACCCAGTCCATTGGCCTACACATTGCAGCTAGAGTTGGTCACCAAGAGAGGGAAGTCATCTACTATCAGTGGGAATTGTCAGTTCAATGTGGCATTATGCTATCACAATGATATCCATGCCATACAAACTAGAAGAGCTTGCAACTCAAATTTATAGAGGGCATCAACAAAGATAAAGTGTCAATGGAATACCCATTGTTCCAAGAGCCAACAGCCCCTACTTACCATAAGAACAGATAACTGATATCCAATAACCCAAGGTAGCCTCCCTTCTCCCCAATCACATCCAAAATCTACTCATTAATTATTAACATCAGATACTGCCATTATGGTTTAGGAAGTCAAACTTGTAGAATGATGATCATTGTCACAAAAATCTAACAACTATTAAATAACATTCCTCATCCTTAAGAAGAAACATTCTAATAACAATGTAACTACAATTGGTACTACACTAGACATAGGTTCATAGATTATTACTAGGCTAACTTCCCTTGTGGGCCATTTTAAGCCTAGCCAATTACCCCATGTGAGAATCAAACCCTACACCTTGTGTCTGTAAGGTAAACAACTTAACCATTAACATATTACTACATCATACTGTATAGTAAAGCAGAATATGTATAAGGCAAAAGTCCCAGTAGGTCATAAACATTTACATTTATCAGATCAAGAATTTAAAAACTGGACATGCTCAGTGTAAACAATCAGTTCTGAATTCCAGCAATACTGTGAACATTTCAACCTTTCATCTAATACTACAATGACTTGCATAGCTAGCACTTCTGAGATATTTCTACCTTTTTTCCAGATCCTACATAACAAAACTATGTTCTTTTGAAGTTACATACAGAGATACCCTGTCACTTGCAAATACTGAATCCATAAATAAAGCCACTCAAGTAGGAAAAAATATAGAAAAGTATTTTTTAGTCTACAAACACACATGAGCTTAGGAAATTGTACTCATTGTTTAGTAATCTGGACAAAGTAGTCATTGCCAAAAAAGATGCTCTTCTTTTCAACATAGCAGACTTTTGCTAGATTGCCACAGTTAAAACACAACTCAAGCCTGGAAGCACACCAAAATGTTTTAAAGGCATGTGGTTATAAGTCCCAAAATAAGTGAAGATACCCTGTAAGCTCCTTCCAAACCAGTAAAGTTAGTCAGAAAACCAGACTACTCCAGCAGCATCTTCTTCATGTAGACTTAACTTGCCCCGGAATTGTCTTGTTCTTCTCTTGCAATGACAGAATGGTGTCTGCTCGGTCATATAGTAATATTTCCACACCTGTATCACTCATATCCATTTTAGCCATGAACTCTGATAATTTACCATTAATTTTTGACAGATTATCTTACAATGTCTCCAATGACGCCTTCACCAACAGTACAAAAGTGGTAGTATCCATTTCCTCCTCTGCATTAATGGCCTCCATCTTCACGGCTAACACATGAACTAATGACACACTGAAATTGCAAGTGTTCACATAGCTGTTCTCCATACTTTTACTCCTGCAATCACAGCTTAAACTTACTGTTTGATATTTTTTAATCACAATCTCCAAAGCAAAAATAATTTGAATCATTAATTTATTAACATTAAATATGGATAAGCAAAAAAGATGCCTTTCCTCATGAATCACCCTAAGATCAAATATTTGGTCTTGCATTTGAGGTTTAACTGTTGCCTTTCTTCAAGTACAGCACATATGTGGTTTGTTTAATCTATTTTTATTTCTGGTATACTTACCGATTTATTTTGTTGTAATTGTTTGCATGTTTTATTTTAACTGTACTCTGTACTTAGGTTTAGGTATAAATTTGAATTTGATGGGAGGAGTCCTCTTTCAGCAGCATGGTTCCTGAAAAATACAGGGCTTGCTGGCCTAAAACTGACAGGGTATATACCTTCTTGCATATAAATTTTGTTTGTTGCAAATCTTTGAGTCATCAACAAAAAAGGCATACTTTCCCATCTAAACCTTACAAAATGTCATGTGCAAAAAAAGGTTGAGTCCCCAACACAGATATCATTTTACCATCCCCAAAGCTGGTTCCATCTGTTTTGTGCCTTTTGGCCTGACCAATTTTCATCCATGTTACCTCATAGGACCCAGCTCTAACTTACTCGTTAATTTAGTGAGGCATTAGATATAACAGTACCTGTAAAGTCCTAGTAAACCACGTTCACAGCACGTTTGATCAACTACCCTGGTTAATTAGTCAAAAACTCAACTGGATTTGGCTGGCATGATCTTCCTGCTAAAAGACCATGACACAATGGTCCATTAAGCATCAGGGGCCAATTCATTTCCGAATATTTGCAAATACTTTTCAACAGCAGTGATCCCATAGCTCTCCCCACAGCTAAAACTAATTATGGCCAGCTTTTGTCATGCTCTGGCTCCTGTGATCACAGGCAGCGACACACTGGGGCACTCCAGGATACATGCCCCAGCTATGAAGCACTGTGGTCCATTGAGGTTACGAGTAAAATACAAAGATGTTTTGTCACCTGATCCATCTCCATCCAACGACACAATAATAGTGATAAGTCATTGGTATGGAATTACCCAGAAAGTGGAGATGTACAGTCGCTCCGCAGTACTGGCAATTTTCTTTTTTTCCTTTTGCAATCATTATAAGAAATAAATCTATATAAATGAAAAAAATGTATTTATTTTCACATTAAGCCCTGGCCTTTGACAATGCAGAAGACAAACAGAAAACAGCATATGCCATTCTTTATCTCTTTGTCTGATGTAATTAAAATATACTTTCTTTGCTCCTCACATGTCTAAAAGGTAATCAAAATAAACAAAGAAAAAAATCAGGAGTGTTACTGGAACTGGTTTAGGTTTTGCACAACATTTTTGATATCAACAAACTCTTATGAAACAATTTGCTCACTGTAGATAACAAAAATAAACAAAACCACAAAGGCGGAGTCCAAAATGTCAAAAATAGCAAGGCAACATAATCTCTGGCACATAATACCTTCTATTTATTTAGTACTGATAGCAAGATGACATAAAATGCCCCCCTCCCACACACACACACACACACACACACACACACACACACACACACAATACCTTAGATTTATTTAGCACTGTTGCTTCAACATGACACAAAGGAGACTATTAAGCTGAAAAGGTTTAAGAAAAAAATAAACAACGGGTTTGTTTCACTTGTTTATGTTGTGTCAGAACCAACAACATTCACTCTCTACTAAAATACAGAAAAACACAACCAAAGAGAAAAGTAACTGCTGTTGTTTACCTGTTGCTTGAACATTACTGAAGTACTCGGAAACACAAAAAACATGGAGTAGTGTGAATATATTGTACCTCTTATTGTATAAGTTATAGAGCCTAGGTAGTAAATCATATAATACATTTACTTAGCTCCATGGCATAAAGGGATAGAGTCCTGGCTACTTTTTTGCAGTACTTTTTTTTTATTTTTGATTTCGTAGATTACCACTGGATGCCACTGGTGTCACTTCCTTGTTCACCGGTTTACTGGCCTCTCCTGTTCACCTCTGGATTTACTTTGACCCATGTGCAGAGTTACTATGGAGTTCAAGGCATCCCGGTGCAATGTCTTATTGTTGCCAAGGGCAGTTTAGCTTAAGCCCTAACTTTTTCATTTCCCCTACACATGCCTATAAGTATCCAATGGGAGGACATGCAGTGTTTTCACCTGCATCCGCAGGGACTCAGCCAATCTCCATGCCCATTCCCACTTAAGACAATGACTTCTTACATGTCCCTAGCCTTTGCCAGAGATCTAACAAGAACAGTGTCCAAGCATTTGCCCTACCACACAGTTAGACACACCCATCCTTTCCTGCCACACCTAACGCCAGAGCTGCTAAGAGACCCCAAGTCACCTGAGCTGTACTTAGGGCTTTATCCCTGTATGCCACTAATAGGCTAGGAAAGAGCCCTGACCAAGACCTATATGACCCAGGATCAATTAGCAGTCCCAGCACTGGTGGAGCTGACTGGAAGTAGGCAAAGAATGAAGGGGTGGAGCCCACTTACTTATCCCAGAGTGGGAGAAGAGGGACATACAGCCAGACCCCAGAAACATGCATTTGATTCAAGCTCCTATGTGAAGACCAGTGAGCCAACAAGGGTGCTTCTCTCAAGTGGGTAGAGCATAAGCAACTTTACATCGTTCTTCAAAGTAAATGTTAATCCTGTGGAATACCTAATGCATGCCTAACCACAGAGACATTACTGGAAATGCACATGGAAATGTTAAACTAAGAAGTAAAATCCTGATCTTCCACATGGAAGACAGAAACACTCCTAGTGCATCTGTCCCTTACCCCTAGCAGAATGATTGAGCCATACAGCTCTCACCCAGAGACTCCTAGTGCATCTGTCCCTTACCCCTAGCAGAATGACTGAGCTATACACCTCTCACCCTGAGACTCCTAGTGCATCTTGCTCCTTACCCCTAGCAGAATGGCTGAGCCATAGAGCTCTCACTTTGAGACTCCTAGTGCATCTGCCCGTTACCCCTAGCAGAATGACTGAGCCATATATCTCTCACCCAGAGACTCCTAGTACATCTGCCCCTTACCCCTAGCAGAATAACTGAGCCATACAGCTCTCACCTGGAGACTCCTAGTACATCTGCCCCTTACCCCTAGCAGAATAACTGAGCCATGTAGCTCTCAGACTGAGACTCCTAGTAGATTTGCCCCTTATCCCTAGCAGAATGACTGAGCCATACAGCTCTCACCCGGAGACTCCTAGTGCATCTGCCCCTTACCCCTAGCAGAATAACTGAGCCATACAGCTCTCACCCGGAGACTCCTAGTGCATCTGCCCCTTACCCCTATCAGAATGATTGAGCCATACAGCTCTCACCCGGAGACTCCTAGTGCATCTGCCCCTTACCCCTAGCAAAATGACCAAGCCATACAGCTCTCAAACTGAGACTCCTAGTGGATTTGCCCCTTACCCCTAGCAGAATCACTGAGCCATACAGCACTCACCCTGAGAGAACAAATCACTCAAGAGAGCAGCTTGGCAGGGTGCTTAATGGTTGGAAGGAAACTGAAGCTAAAACAGTTTTTAGAAAACTGTGTACTACATTTAAGCAATTCTATTTGGCAACAGCAAAAGAAGACATTTGTACAGAGTTGCATTTAAAATGATGTTTGGATGTTACTATCAATATCGGCAATTAAGTGCTACTACTACGATTTGAAAATTAAACGGCAATAATGCAATGTACTACAGAATTAATATTCTATGATAGAATCACTGTAAAGTCAGTTTCCATGTCAAAAGAAAGTACTCTGTCAATGCACAAAACTTCTCAATGCACAAAATATATAGCTGCATGAATGCATTAGGAGTATCAGTGAAGTCTGTGAATCAGCGTAGCTAGCTGGTGATTCATCGAGACCATTTAAGTTAAAGCAAGCTGCCTGCAATTTAGTGCAAGCAATTTAAGTAAGATGAGATGTAAATGAGAAATTGTATAAAGCAATGTATGCTAATGAAGTACTCTTGCGATTCATAGTCAGATACCTACGCTGTACACACATCGTTGTAAAAAGTATTGCTGCACATCTTGTATCTACTTTACAATCCACCAACCATGCATGCACAGGCACTTAAATGACACAAAATGAATTATTTCCCCATGACCCCTTCAGTAGTTTGCCCAAGTATGCACAAGCAGAAAGTGACATCAAAAAAACGTATTTTCCCCATTGATCCATTTAGTAGTTTGACTATGTACACACAAGCACTAAAAGACTCCAAATAAAAGTATGTTCCCAATCGAGCCCTTTAATAGTTTGACTATACATGGACAAGCAAAAAAAGAATCCAAATAAAAGTATTTTGCCCATCAATCGCCTCAGTAGTTTGACCATATATGCATTACCACAA
>NC_056728.1:1837463119-1837482541 GCF_019279795.1 Protopterus annectens
TTACCATTGTGAATGGACTGTGCATTCGCAATTCTAATGTTCGCTCATGTGAGGGGATCGCGGCAGAGTGCGGTTAGGGAAATACATCCCTTTCCTCACTGTAGTGCGATCTCGGAGTTGGAATATTAAGTTGGGGGGGTGCAGTGTGTTTAGGCTGGTTAGGTAGGTAGTTACGGGACGAGTGGGAGTGCTGTGTATTGCCGAAAATGTCGCGAGTGACATTTTCGACAATACACAGCTGTTTTCGACTTTAGGAAAATTCGGAAATGTTCATTTCCGATGTATAAATTCAAAAATGCAGACACGTTTTGTTCTGATTTTCGAATTTATGATAGTAAACCAATCTCATGTATTGTTTTCCAGCCAGATATATAGGTAGGTGTGATCCAATGTAATATTACATTAATTATAACTGATTTGGAATAAAGATCTAAGCTAGGGAATGCTATCCCATTACTGTTTCAAGCTCTAGTGTGCCATTTATATGCAATCCTAGGTTTTAAGGGAAACCATAAATATTTAATTAGCATGGAATCGAATTTTTTAAATAAGTTTTTGGGAGGGGGAAGTATCAATGACTGTATATAAAACAAAATTTTAGGTAAAATTATCATTTTAATTAAAGAGAGCCTATCCTCCATTGTGAAGAAAGTACAGTTGTGTACACGTACCATAAATGTAGATGTTCCAGTGTATTCGCTGTTGCAGTCCTAACTAATGGGTTATCCGGCTCCCGGTAGCCCTCGATCAGCTAGAATACCAAAGGTAAGTAAATATGATGTTGGCTGTGTTCGGTTGTAAAGGACATCAGGACGTCCGAGGCAGCCGACATCACTTCCTCAGTCTTTCTTGCCATAACAGTCAGAAGCCCCCAGAAACAAGGCTTAAACCAAAAGCAATTTTGGCAAATAAAATCAAATTTAGCCTGTACCTTAGTAAAAGAGAATAGGAGAGGACCAAAAAAAAGGGGGAAGGAGGGAGGGAAACCAGGACTGCAACAGTAAATACACTTGAACACCTACATTTATGGTAAGTGTACACAACTGTACTATGTTCATCGTGTTTCACTGTTGCAGTCCTAACTAATGGGTTGATTACCAAAGCCCAGAGAAAAGGGAGGAGGAACCAACAGAATCAAGGGTTGGAGATAATGCCCTGCAGAACAGCAGTGGCAAACCCTGCCCTGGCTCTGGAAAACAAAGGCAAATTATAATGCTTTGTGAAAGTGTGAACAGAAGACCATGTGGCAGCCTCCAAAATATCTTTAGTAGGGACACCCCTTAAAAAGGCAGCAGAAGTCGAAGATGCTCTAGTTGAGTGGGTCTTAACCCCTTGAGGAGGGACCTTGCCATGAAAGGAAAAAGTAATGCAATGTGCAATCCATTTAGAAATGGTTTGCTTAGAAATAGCTTTGCCCTGGGCTCCCAGGGCAAAACTGAACAATACACCTGTGCTGATTTCCGAATGTCTTTAGTCCTGTCCAGGTAAAACCTAAGCTGTCTGTGCACATCAAGAGAATGGAGGATCCTTTTACCTCTATTTCAAGGATTAGGAAAGAAGGTAGGAAGGTGTATGGACTGATTAAGAGTCAGGCTAGAAACCACCTTAGGCATAAAGGATGGGTTTGGTTCTCAGAGAGACCTTATCTGCATGGAAAATAAGAAAAGGCTCCACAGCCATCAAAGCTTGCAGCTCTAAAACCCTCATTGCTGAAGTTATAGCCAAGAGGAAGGCAGTCTTCCAAGAGAGAGAAACTTTAAATCTGAAGTGACAGCTGGCTCAAAAGGAGGAAGAGTGAGTTTCTCTAGAACAAAATTAAGATCCCAGGCTGGAGTAGGTGCCCTTCTGGGAGGTTTTAAGTTGCAAGCACCTCTGAGAAACATTTTCATTAGGGGATGAGAGAAAATGGGTTGCTTAAAAGAACAATGAGCAGAAATGGCTGAAGCATGGATGTTGATAGAGGAAAAAGAAAGACCACCCTGAAGCAAATCAGCCAGGTATTCCAAGATCAGAGGAAGGGTAGTCTGAGAAGAAGATTTTCCTCTAGCCTGCATCCAATGAGAGAACCTTTCCCATTTGCCAGCATAAGACGTCCTAGTGCTAGGCCTCCTGGCCTCCTTCAGCACGTCAACCACCTGCTGGGAAAGGGAAGAAGAAAAGGATGGAGTCATACAATGAGCCATGCTGCCAAATGGAGAGACTAAAGATGAGGATGTAGAATGCTTCCCCCTTCCTGAACCAAAAGATCTGGCTTCAGGGGAAGATGCCAAGGAGGAAGTTGGGAGAGACTGCGAAGCACTGGATACCTGTGCTGTCTGGGCCAGTCCGGAGCTATGAGAATAGTCCTTGGTCTTTCGTCCCTGATATTTAATGATACTCTGGGAAGAAAAGGAAGAGGTGGGAAGGCATAAACTGACAGCAGCATCTAAGGGAAGGACAGAGCATCCACTTTCCAGGCTCTGCTGTGATGCTGTCTGGTGCAAAAAAGGAGGTAGAAGATGTTGTCTGGGGAGGAGAAAAGATCCACCTGAGGAGTGCCCCAGAGTTGAATGATGCTGTAAAAGGCTGCTCTGTTCACCTGCCACTCATGAGGATCCAGGGTTTGTCTGCTCAACTGGTCTGCCAAAACATTGAGTCTTCCTGGAAGAAACTGAGCTAGGAAATGCAGGCCCAGGGATGCTGCTATGGACCAGAGATTCATGCTCTGCCTGCACAGGGGGTAAGAATGCATCCCTCCTGGCTTATTGATGTACCACATGACTGTGGTGTTGTCTGTTCTGATGAGCAGGGCTCCTGGAGAAAAAAGATGCTTGAAAGCTAGTAAGGCCTGGCCTGCTGAACTGCTATCAACTCCTTTAGGTTTATGTGTAGGTGCATTTGTTGGGCTTTCCAATGTCCCTGTATGAATCTGCCATCCAGGTGAGCTCCCCAGGCATAGTCCAATGCTTCTGTGGTAAGAACTTGAATGGCAGGAGGTGGGTGAAAAGGCATGCCTGTGTTTTGTAGACAGGCTGTTGCCCACCATAGAAACTCCGTCTGCAGAGATGGAAGCAGAGGGATCATCATACCCAGGTCCTGTGTGTGTTGACACCAAATGTTCTTGAGGTACCATTGCAGTTTCCTCATATGCAGTCTTGCATATGGAATCATGAGAATACAGGATGCCATGAATCCCACAGCTTGCAGGTATTTCCTTGCAGGGAGCTGGGACAGGCTTGCCAAGTCCTTGAAGTAAACTGAAAGAGTTGACTGCTTCTCCTGGGTGAGATACATCATCTGGGCGGCTGTGTTCGGACTTGCTCCCAGGAATGTTATCTCCTTGGATGGTACCATTTTTGATTTTTCCTCATTGAGAGTTTAACCCAGGGAAGAGAGAATAGTCTACAAATTCTAGATCCTTTAACAGCTGTTCCTGAGAATTTTCTTGAATTAGACAGTCGTCCAAGTATGGATAAATCTGAATTTTCTTCTGCCTGCAAAAAAACAATTACTGGAGCCCGGCACTTTGTGAAAACTCTGGGAGCAGTAGATAAGCCAAAGGGCAGCGCAGAGAATTGGTAATGTTGCTTGCCCACCCTGAAATGAAGGTATTGCCTGCAACTTTCCCTGATAGGGATGTGCAGATACGCTTCTTTGAGATCCAATGTTACCAGCCAGGAATCCTTTTCTAACATTGGTAGCAACTGATGCAAAGTGAGCATTTTGAACTTTGGAATTACCAAACAAAAGTTCAGAATGGATAGAGCTAGGACAGGACGTCAGGTGCCTTCTTTTTTGGAACTAGGAAAAGTCTGGAATAGAAACCCTGTTCTAACTGCTGAGCAAAAACTGATTCTATTGCTCCCAGATGAAACAGAGACAAAATTTGTTTTTCTACTTCTGCCCTTTGGTTTGCAGGAGCATCTGGGAATCCTTTGGGAACTGAAAAGGTGTGGAAAGAAAACTTGTGCCCTAGGGATACAGTTCCGAGTACCCATTTGTCATCCGTGATAGTGGTCCAGACATTTGCAAAAAGTGCCAACCTTTCCCCTAAAGGACTCTCCAGGCAGGCAAGAACAGGCAGAAGTTGGATAAAGTCATTGAGAGTGTTTAGATTGAGATGCAGGCTTAGAACGTCCTGCCTTGGAAGTGGAAGCCTGCCAACGCTTAGACCTTTGAGGGGTAGCCATCTGCCCCCTAGAAGATTTGTAACCTCTAGTCCTAGAACAGTTCTGTCTGCTGGTATCAGGAAATCTCCAACTCTTAGAAGGATAATTCCTGCTAAAGCAAGGAGGTTGAACTTGCAGAAAATCCTTAACAGTTTGCATAGACTTGGCCTTATCCTCCATCTTCTTGAGCATTTCCTCTGATTTGCTGCCAAAAAGACTGTCCTTATGCAAAGGTACATCTAAAAGCTTAGCCTTGACAGGCTCTGGTAGGGGCTGTTCCCTGAGCCAAGCGTGCCTTCTGATAACAGATCCAGTAGCTGTAGCCCTGCAGGAGGCCTCTAGAATGTCAAAACCACAATGTAAAGAATGTTTATTGACAAGACTGGCAGAATTCAGCAAATCCTGCATACCCTTACTCTCCGCCAAAAGAGGCACACCTGCTATCCTAGACTTGGTAGCCTCCAAGGTGTGCTGCTGGTACTTCAGCATATAAAAAAGACAATTAGTAGTACTAATAGCAAGAGTGGCAGAGGTATAAACTTTTTTACCCCACCTATCAAGGTTCCTAGATTCCCTGTCAGAAGTAACAGGATTTTTGGTAACAGTGGCCTTAACTCCTTTAGGGCCTTGAGAAATAACCTCAGGATCAGCCAATGGATTCCTGAAAAGAAACAGATGAGAATCAGGAACTCTATATTACCTGTCAGGTTTCGTGGGAGCAGGAGGAACTGAATTTGGAGTCAAGGAATTTTCCCGAAAATCATCATCAACCACTTCCAACACTGGGGAATAGCCAGGGGCTTATGCTGAGGTAAATCCAAAAACTCCCTAATCCTTTTCTTAGATTGGGGATAATCCTGACTTTCCCATTTAAAATGTTCCCAGAGAGTATTCAAAGTATCTCCAAAAGAGAAATCTTCTGGGGGAGAGGCAGAAGGGATGGACTCTTCTGCATCTGAATTCTCAAAAGGAGAAAAAGCCTGAGAAACTTCCTCTTCATCAGCAGAAATGCTAGAAACATCAGAACCAGAAAACACAAAGCCTCAGGAGAAATATCCTTACTCCTTTTAGAAGGAGGAGGCTGCAAACCCCTAATAAGAGTCAAAAGATCATTAGCCATTTTAACCATTTGAGATTGAGGGGAATGAGAAGAAACTGGAGCCTGCTTTTTCACAGGCTTATGACTGGAAGATTTACCTGTAAGCCTGAAGGATTTGGGAGGCCTGGCAACTGCCGAAATTGCAGAAGAGGTCGTCGGTATGACCTTGCTGTCTGAATGAAGAATGGAGGCCTCAGACACGGGCGTCAGCTTAACGGCTCTGGGTCAGTTGAAGAGGTAACAGGCGAAAGGTCAGAAGGCAAAATGGAGGCCTGAGGCCTGGGGGACTCTGAAATGGTCTCAACCGAGGCCTGCGGTTGAAAATCCGTGGACTGCAGGGGCTGCAAAGGCATCTCACTGGCTACCGCATGACTGACAACCATCCTATTCATCATCAGAGGAACCTTCTGAAGCCTGTTGTGGTCTTTATCCTTACGTTTTTTGGGTATATCTGAAGCCTGAAGACCAGCGGACACCATACCAATAAACTTGGGCCAAACTCCAAAATGTTTAGCTAAAAGCTTAGCCCAACGACTGATAGTACGCGGATTAAAGGAGGCACACAGATCACAATTAGGAACGTTGTGGTCAAGCCAACCAAAAAATGGAAAATAGTGCCCAAAATGACCAGATACAATTAAACAGCACTATGAGGAAATAAAGCTGCAGTTGCTAGTTCGTAGATTTAATGGTGCAACAAATAAAACTTTAACGCTTGAACCACTCCAAAATACGTTTTCGTTTACGCTTCACTTCATCAGACAACAAAAAGCCCTCAAGCCCATGCCCTTATATATTACCCTCACTAATTAACAATCATACACTTGAACAGAATTAACTATTTCAAGCCAACACTAATAATTAACAACTAAGCAGAGTACTAAGCTTATACAGAACTTTGCATTCAAATCTAGCATCATATTTAATACAATATTAACTAAAAAACATACATTATACTAACACATACTCAATTCTATAAAAAACTTATGTAAAACCTATTACATTTTGAAAAATGTAATTAATTGTATTCTGATCCAACAAGTGTTACCATAAATATTTAAATTCATAATACTTTAGTGACATCTACTGGTCAAAGTTGAACATTTAAAAACCTAGGCTTTTTTCTAAAAAATAATATATGTTTGTGTAGGGGTGGCATTACCTATATAAAATTATACACTTGTATACTTAGAAGTGACTCCATTCATAATATCACAATTTCTCATAAAAATACAACTTCTTAAAAATATGCAAAATTGAAAACAATAAATATTCAAGTATTTGATTTGAGATGTTAAATATATATTATACATACAATCCAAAAAATCATTAAAAAATAGCTAAATCTATAAATATGATTAAAAATTGATGAATATGATTGTAAAATGAAATGTACATTTATTGAAATCTATTGTAAATATTAAAAACTTTTACACCATCTACAGCTTTGCTGCCCTCATTTTTAACACTGGGGTTACGGAAATAACATCGTTTAAACCTGGAGGTTTATTAGCTTCCAAGTGTAATTGCCAAAGTAACTCTTTGTATTCGATTGATGTTTCCCATTGTCCTCCCCTTACATCTTTTTCAACAACTTCTAGAACAAAGAAATTGTAAACTGCTAGGGGACAATCCATTTTATGTCTATACAGAGCATTCTTAGAATTGTTTGTTCTCATTTCATAATAATGTTCGTAAATCCTTCTTTTTAATTTCCTTTCGGATTTTCCAACATAAAACGTTTCACATATTTTACATAGAGCTAAATAAATGATACCCTTTGTGTCGCAGTTTGCAAAATACTTGCTCTCTATTAAAATGTCCCTGCTTTTGATGTAAATGGTGTTGTTTGCACAAATATACATGCACTGTGAGCACTTCCCACATTTAAAAGTGCCTACTTTCGTTCTCTTGTTCCTTTTCTGTCCTTTTTGACCTTCTAAAATAGATTTTAAATTTCTACCTCTACGGTAAGTACATCTCAATGGTTCCTTGAAAAGGAGACTAAGATCTGATAATTCCCCAAATTTCAGCCATTCTTCTTCTAACATCTTTCTAATATGGACTGCCTGTCCACAATAATCCATAATAAAGTTGTTTACCTTTCCTGGATCATCCAACACACTTTTAGATGTTTCCCCCATAAATCGGCTTCCTAGGATTGGTTTGAATCTTCCCCTTCTCTCATCCCTTACTTCCTTCTCTATACTACTAATCAAAGTTGGTGGGTATCCTCTTTCAATAAACATTTGATAAAGGGTGTCACATTCTTCTTTAAAGTCTGCTTCTCTTGATGTCATTCTACTTGCCCTAACGTACTGCCCCTTAACTATCCCTTTCTTCTGATGGTAGGGATGTGCACTACCAAAGGACAAGTAGGAGTTAGAATACGTTTTCTTTCTATATATCTTTGAAAAAAATCCCTTTTCACTTTTACCAACATTGATGTCCAAAAATTTCAATTCATTCTTGTCACTTTGGAATGTAAATTTAAGGAAGCTAGTAGATTCAGAAATATGTTTACAGAACACTTGGAATTCCTCCTCAGTGCCCACCCATAGGAAACACATATCATCCAAAAAGCGTCTATACAGCTTCCAACATGGACTATACTTTGAATTAATAATAAATTCATTTTCCCAAGCTGACAATATAATATTAGCATATGTAGGGGCGCATCTGGCCCCCATTGCTACCCCCTGGATTTGTTTGAAAAATTCACCTTCAAAATGGATGAAGCTGTTAGAAAGCACTACATCCATCAAAGTGAGTATTAACCGAAAATCGTTGTTGTCAAACTTTCCATAATTCACCAAAGCCTCTTCAAACAACTTCATACCATCATCATGGGGTATAGAAGAAAATAAGTCAACAATGTCGATAGTATAGAAAATTATATTTTCATCAAAAACTTCTTGTGTAAGCTGTTGTAGTAATTCCCATGAGTCTTTCACAATCCCGTTACCTGTATTAGAGACAACTTTTAATTTTGTATCCAGCCACTTAGCTATTGGTGCTGTGACTGAATTTTCTGAGGCTACGATAGGGTGCAAGGGTGGACTCATTGTATTTTTGTGCACCTTGGGAACACCAAATATCGAAGGTACACTTGGCTTTTCTACATGCATATAAAGATATGTTTGATAATCGATTGAACCTTCTAATAACAGATCATTGAGTACAATGTCCACTTTCTTATTCCCTATATTTATCTCATTAAGGGATGCTCTGATATATCTTTCTTCATTTTCAAGTATTTGCATCATTTTTTCTTCATAAAATAGGTGGTCCATGACAACCGTTCCACCCCCTTTGTCTGGTTTAGAGATTCTGATGTTTTTGTCACTACTTAAATTGTTCAGCAACAAATTCTCTTCCTTTGATAAATTAAATGCTATTTTATTTCTACTTAGTTCATTCCGAATTCTTTTTTCCATTAAAATCTCAAAGTTTTTTAATTGTGTATGCAAAGGGGTTGAAGGTACTCCGCCTCTTGAACCTTTCACTATCTTGTGTATTCGAGGACTGTCCATTGTATAAAATTTCAAAATTTTTCTTCCTTAGGAAAAGCTTTAAATCAATTAAAACTTTCCTGATATCTGCCTTTCTATTGGGGACAAATTTTAACCCTTTAGAAAACAACTTGAAATGAATGTCCTGTATATTTATATGGCTATAATTATAAATATTATAACCTGAAAGACTGTGTATTGGTCCATCCACTTTTATCTGTTTATCTAAGAATGATGTGCAAAGCTGTTCATCTATTACCAACGTTGGTAAGTCCTGTTGTAATTGCCATACACTCTCCCCCCCTTCTCCCCTCTCTGAAAATTTTGCTGGTGATTATTTTGATAGTTCTTGATTCTTTCTGATCTTCTTAATGGGGGGAACTCAGATGGGTCATTATAATCAACTATTACATTGTTCTCAGTAATTTCAACATTATTGAGTTGTTCATCCTCTGACCATACAGATGTATGTCTTTCATAACTTGTAAAGTTATTATTTCTAGGTTTAGGATAACTAACTTTGTTTTTGCATTCCTGTATGTCCCTCTCAAGCTTTCTACTTTTCCTTTGGAAGACATTACTAATGCTTCTGTCAATCTTTCTCAACATATCATAATACCTTCTCTGGTTTTCATCAATGGAGAAAAGTAGGTCCTTAATAATTTTGTCATTCAACTTATCTATAACTTTACTTATAGAATCAATCTCCCTTTCATTTTCCTTCATCATTACCTTTAAAATATCTAAACCACATTTGTTAAAAATGTTTAATAATTCTAAATGGAAGTCACTTCCTTCAATAACTTTGTTAGGGAACTTGCACACCCTTAGTCCTTTTGGGACTATTTCTAACCTAAGACATTCTTTTAAATAAATATTTTCCAGCTCCAAATTTTTAAACTTAAACAACATTTCATCCAGTTTTTTCATATTTAACTCATAAGTTAAATTAATGTCCTTATCATTCATCACTATTGCTTTTTTATCATTAAAATTAAACTGTTTATGTACCACATTTTTAAAGTCAATATTGTACCTCTGGGCATCCATGCATGTTCTGCCTGCTCCACGCCCAGCTTCCTTGTTTAATTGTCCATCGTTTTTCTCTACCAAAGAGTTCTGTTTAGGTCTAGTGGTTTGAGGTGGTATACCCTTATTGAAATCCTCTATGCGATTAATTCTCGGTGTGTTTCCATCACTCGATTCATTAAGAAACACTGTGGGCAAATCAAAGTCCATATTTGCTGAACTTTCAGCTGCTGGATCATGAAGCACAGCGTCCTCCCTTCTTTTACTGTAACCCAAAGCTCCCACGGACCTCGCTCTGCTTCCCTGTTGTTCCGCTCCTTCATCCGGTGATACTCGCGGTTTCCTGCTTCTTTTCGGCAGGCCAATGGCGTTCTCACCTTTCGATCTCATTTCCTGGTTACATGGGAACTTTAATGACGACGTCAGTGTTGGGGAATCCCTCTGGGTAAGCAATTCAATCAGCTGTGTGAGCTGATCGGAAAGTTTATCTAACTTGGAACTGAATTTGGAGTAAAGGAATTTTCCCGAAAATCATCAACCACTTCCAACACTGGGGAATAGCCAGGGGCTTATGCTGAGGTAAATCCAAAAACTCCCTAATCCTTTTCTTAGATTGGGGATAATCCTGACTTTTCCATTTAAAATGTTCCCAGAGAGTATTCAAAGTATCTCCAAAAGAGAAATCTTCTGGGGGAGAGGCAGAAGGGATGGACTCTTCTGCATCTGAATACTCAAAAGGAGAAAAAGCCTGAGAAACTTCCTCTTCATCAGCAGAAATGCTAGAAACATCAGAACCAGAAAACACAAAGCCTCAGGAGAAACATCCTTACTCCTTTTAGAAGGAGGAGGCTGCAAACCCCTAATAAGAGTCAAAAGGTCATTAGCCATTTTAACCATTTGAGATTGAGGGGAACGAGAAGAAACTGGAGCCTGCTTTTTCACAGGCTTATGACTGGAAGATTTACCTGTAAGCCTGAAGGATTTGGGAGGCCTGGCAACCGCCGAAGTTGCAGAAGAGGTCGTCGGTATGACCTTGCTGTCTGAATGAAGAATGGAGGCCTCAGACACCGGCGTCAGCTTAACGGCTCTGGGTCCAGTTGAAGAGGTAACAGGCGAAAGTTCTGAAGGCAAAATGGAGGCCTGAGGCCTGGGGGACTCTGAAATGGTCTCAACCGAGGCCTGCGGTTGAAAATCCGTGGACTGCAGGGGCTGCAAAGGCATCTCACTGGCTACCGCATGACTGACAACCATCCTATCATCATCAGAGGAACCTTGTGAAGCCTGTCGTGGTCTTTATCCTTACGTTTTTTGGGTATATCCGAAGCCTGAAGACCAGCGGACACCATACCAACAAACTTAGGCCAAACTCCAAAATGTTTAGCTAAAAGCTTAGCCCAACGACGGGTAGTACGCGGATTAAAGGAGGCACACAGATCACAATTAGGAACGTTGTGGTCAAGGCTTAAACTAATATAATGGGAATGAAAATCTCTATGGGGAATCTGCTTTCCACAGGTAAGACAATTATTAACCTTTTCTGACATTTGTTAAGGCAAGAAAAGAGGATCCCCAACGGGGTACTTAGCTGTAGTTGACTTCAACTTGTAGTCGGGAACCATAAAAGGTAAACTGCCGACCGGCACTCGTGCAAGAAATGCTTCTGCTTCAGGCTCCGCGGCAAGGAAGATTGAGGAAGTGATGTCGGCTGCCTCCTTTTGTATCGGACGTCCTAACGTCCTTTACAACTGACAACAGCCGACGTCCTATTTACTTACCTTTGGTATTCTTGCTGATCGAGGGCTACCGGGAGCCGGATAACCCATTAGTTGACTGCAACAGTAAAACACTAAGAACATCATTTTATTCCATCTTCTGATTAGTTCACTAATGGTGGTTATTAAATTATTGTAGTTTAGTTTAACAGAATCTTTCCATGTACTCTTTATACTGACACCCAAACATTCTAATACATCATTCTCCCACCTAAGCAGGCTATTCTCTCTTAGGTTTTTGGTGATCTTTTTGTTAATTAGTAATGTTTTGGATTTATTATGATTAAAATTGAGCCCTGAAATTCTTTCAAACTTACTTAAGGCATTTATAAAATCATGCAAAGAACCATCAATATCACCCAATGTTAACATATCATCAGCAAATAATTGTACCTTAGGACAACAGTCCTTATTAATTTGAAAGCCTTTTATATTTTGCTTGCTTCTGATATATGTAGCAAAAGGTTCCATTGAAAGAGCAAACAATAATGGTGACAAAGGACAACCTTGTCTAGTTCTCTTGAGGATTTCTAGAGGTGAGGATAGACATGATCAGATTTTCACATGCTTGTGGCCCACTATAAGTTTTCATTAATAAGTTGACAAAATCTGAGAATTCAAAACCAATCAGAATTCTTTGTAGATAAGATCAACTAATAGAATCAAAAACCTTTTCTATGTCTAGGCTGATAATAGTTGTTTTTGTATTTGCATGCTATGCCTATTAATGATAGTAATTTAATAATGTTATCTTGCACTTTTCTATGAAGAATGAACCCTATCTGATCATTATGTATTAGATTAGGTAAAATTTTCTTTATCCTATTAGCTAATGTTGTCATGAAAATTTTATAAATCGGTGTTTAGTAACGAAATTGGCCTTCCTACTGATGTTTAGATTCTTGGTTTTGCATTGTCTGAACTGCATGCCATTGTTCAATAATTTCAGTTTTAATGATGACGAGAAAGTAAAGAATTAACTGTTGCATTCAACCTATTGTTGAAGAAATAAAAGATGAAAATGGAAACTGAGTGTGCTTTGTATTTATTGATTTATTTATGTTTTGTTAACAGGATTAGCCCTAGTTCATCGGTTCATAGTTATATACTAGGCTAATGACCAACAGGGTTTTTACAAGCCTAGCCACTCAACACAACCCAACTGCATCCCTCGACAACAAGTGCATCTTAATTGGGGGGCTTGTTTGTTAGGAGGGGTACATTAGTTAGGAGGCTGCTAAAAGTTACGCTGGAGGGTATGTTAGTTAGGGAATGTTTACTGTCAGCCACTGTCATTAAGAGACATGCAGACCAGCCCGGGGATGAATTTGCAATTTCCCATCCAATGGTCAAAGTTATGTTTGAACAGGGTTAGGGATGGACTCTGCTACATACAGATAGGGAGCCTGTTCTAGACCACTGATATCCTTTGAGGCACATATCTGTCTTGCGAGCATGCTCTATTTATGTCGCAAGCAAAGCTCAAATCCCTGGATCTGGTGTTTCTGGTGCTGCTCATTTTGCAAATTTCAAAAGCTCCAACAGGGATAGATCAAAAGTTTTGTTATATGCCAAGCACAGACCGCCTCTCAACAGCCTATAGGAGGCTGAGTATAGACAGCGGGCTCTAAGGCAATCAGTACAGGCCAGTGTGTTAATCCTCTGAAGTCTCTTGGTGAGGAACCTCTGAGTGTGTTCCATCTGTTGCACATGCCTAGTCAGGAACGTGCCGAAGGGGGCATAGTACTCAAAGATGGATCTAATAAGGAACAAGTAGAGTGGTACTATAACTTCCTTTGACCCAGATGTCATACCCTTACTTATAAATTGGGTGAAAGTATGATTTTCTTACTACTGTGGCTATGTGTTGGTCAAAGGCCAGAAAATGGTATACATATGTTCCCAGATCTCTAACTATTAGATCAACTCTTAGGGGAGTTTTATCTATGGAGTAATTTGCCTGGGTAGACATTTCCCCAAAAGGCACTATAATCCAATTCTTTACACTGAGTTTTAATCCAAGACTTTTGCACCAGTCATTTGTCCGTGTTAGATCCTCTTGCAGGATGACAGTGTCATGGGGGGATTTATTATTGCTCCCAATTTGCAGTTGTCTGCGAGCTTGGCAAGCCAGAGGACCTTGACATGAACCTTGAATTCCGAAAAGTAGATGCCCAACAGGAGTAGACGCAGCATGGGGCCCTGTGGTACTCCACTGATGACCTGCCTCTTGGTGGAGGTGGTTTCACCAATCTTCAGTTTTTGGTCCTATCTGTGAGCCAGCTGGTAATCCGGTGTGTTCTGTAGGGACTATGCCTAGATCAGGGGGTTTTGTCCACAGTACCTGTATAAAGTATTGTGTTGAATATCTTAGCCAGATCTAGATAGGTGGTATGCACCATTTTCCCTTTATCTACTGTCTTTATTACCTTCTCAGAGAGGTCCACCAGGTTAAGCAGGCATGACCTTCCTTTGACAAAACCAAACTGGGAAGGGTCCAGTGTTTGTAGGTTGCCAGTGTCTTTGTTGATCATATCCATGACAATTTATTCCATGGCCTTGCATATTAAACTATTCAGACTAATGGGTCTGTAGTTTCTGGGGTCAATTGATGGTCCACCCTTCTGAAGGGGGGGTTATATCACTTGATCGAATGCTTAACTGAACGAATCGCTATTCGTTGAACCTAATTCTGCGAAAGCTCAATTATGCAAATGATCGTCTAAGCAAAAAGTTTTCTAGGGCAAGGACGTGGTTGGCAATCATTGGGAATTTGCACTCATACCACTGTAGTGTGATCTCGGAGTTGGTATATTTAGTTAGGGGGGTGTGGGGGGCAAAGCCCCCCACATTGAGGGTGTGGGTGGCAAAGCCCCCCCCACTTTGCAGAGGTTTTAATTTTGTTGCATTTGTTATGGTCGTTTGCTGGCCCACTAGTTTTTTGCCATAGGAAGCTTTTTGCTTAAATGATCGCTCGCTTAACTGTGCTTTCGCTGAATTGAGTTCGACCAATGGCAATTCATTCAATTAAGCTTTCGATCAAGTGATACAGACTCATGAAGGGGGATAAGTGTTGCCATAATCCGTTTGCTTGGTCTATAACCTGTTTTGAGGTTGTAGTTGAAAAGTGACTCAAGTGGTCTTGATAGGTCATGTTTCAGGCTATTAGGAAGCAACCTGGGATATTGTCAGGCCCATTGAGGCTGTGACTTTAGCTTTAGTGAGCTCTGTTATGACCTGCTCCTTGCTGATAGTTGTGAGGAGTTTTATTGCTAGGGATTCCACAAGGGGTGGCAATGGGTGGATTGGGGGTAAAGTTTGAGCTGAATTTGATGACCAGCAGATTCACTATGTCAATCTGCCCAATGAAGGTGGTACCATTTACTACCAGTTCTGCACCCTGTTGTGGGTTGCCTTTGAGGTTTTAGACATAACTGTACAATGCCTTGTGGTTGTCTTTAGCCTGAGAAGCTGTCTTGACCTTGTAATGGGACTTCCTTGTTTTAATTAGCTCTCTTAGTTTCCTGTTTAATTAGGGAGTTTTGCCATTATGAGAGTTGCTCTTTCTGACTTTGGCCATGACTTTTTTCCTATTGTCATAAACTATGCTAACTAGGGCTTACTTCTGGTAGGTACAGCAGCCTCTATGCAGCTATTTACATGTTTATACAGTGTTTGTGAGTAATTCTGCACAGGCTGTTGCGAACTCTGGGCTAGGCAGTACATTGAAATGTGACAAACTGTTGCTTAATAGGATATAATTTGCTTTAGACTGGTTTCTAACAGTAACAGGTTTTGCTTGGGGGTTTCCAAGTTGAAATTTATTTCAAAATGAGAGAGCTTTCTGATCCAACCTCACCAGTGAGGACTTGACATTGGGGGCAGCACTCTCCCATATTGGTGATAACAAGGGCCCAGTATGTTTGAACTCGGATTGAAGTGTGTACTAACTGATCATGAACATTTGTATTAATAAAGTCCATGAAATATTGTGCCTGCAAGATGGTGGCAGTGTATGTTTTGCAGTCTATACAGGGGTAGTTATAGTCTCCCATTAATACTGTTTGATTTGATGGAGAGTGGCTCCAGTAGTTCTAGATATGAGCTGTGGGATTCTTGAGACATACATGACGGCATATAGCTTGCTAATATATGGTAAGGGAGTCTAAGGTGATTTGCACATGGATGAACACCAGGCTATCATCTTGTTTAACCAACTTAGAGGTATACGTACTACTAATGTAGATTGAGACAACTCTACCTTTAGTCCCTGTCTGTGCAGCTGATTGTCTAAATGTATGGAATGCACTGTAGCCTTGCACTGAGAGTACTTTCTGCAGCTTTACACCATGTGTCTATAATGGCACAGATGACTATTCTCCAGAGTGAGGAGAGCTTCTTAGGTACGGAGTTTCTTGTTAAGACTCCTAGCATTGAGCAGTAGTAACATCTTTAGGCTCCTTTGGGTTTTATTTGCTATGTTGATAGGTTTACCACTTTGGCATTGCCTAAAAAAAGCTCTAAGGGATGGACAAAATTTTAGACCAAATACAGAATCCCAGGGGAAGAAGGTGCAGACCATCTTTGGCAAAGCAACGTTGTCTGTTGACCATGTCTTCCCAGGCTGATGGATACTGAATACCCATGGACTTACACTAGAAACTAAACCAATTGTTAAAGTCAATCAATTTTTGGTCATACTGTGGCATCATCCTTGGTGAAGGCGGAATGCTGTTCAATGCACGGCACTTATCAGTCTGAGACGCACATTCAGAGAGGTCCTTAATGTCTCTTTTTATATAATCCAGAGAGGTATGTCTCAGGTCATCTACATCCACATGACTATGACAGAATCATACTGGTACTTGTGGTGCAATGATATGTGTGCATGTGTGACTTAGCAGATCCTGGCTCCAGATAAGCAATTGACCATAATCTTCTCATTGTCCAGTGTGGTAAGTGGGGCATCTGTGTGTCATTGAATTCAGTCTCCTATAACCAGAGTCCTGGGTAAACTGTTTGCTTGCATTACGGGGTTTGTTTTTGGGGGCCCATTGGGTGTAGGCTTATGGGCAGTGTTTGGTGTTGCTTTTTGTATATGCTTTAGAGACTGCTGATGATAGGCATTGCACTTTGCAGGCCTAAAAGGCCTTTCAGGTTTAGGGAGACTGCTTTTTAGTGCCTCAGCATAAGATGGTCTATATGAGTGGACACTATGCATGGTGTGTGTGTGTGTGTGTGTGTGTGTGTGTGTGTGTGTGTGTGTGTGTGTGTGTGTGTGTGTGTGTGTGTGTGTGTGTGTTCTTGACAACCTTGTTTGTATGCAAGATTTTTGCCTCCAAGGAAACTGTGTATGTATATCTCTTGCACACTGTGTTGGTTTCTTTAAGGATTAAAAGGTTGTCAGTGAACATGAGACAATTGCTACATTGTCTCTGGAAGCCCACATCTACCAAGCTGGCTATGGAGACATTTGGAAATTGCATATCTATGTTGTCCAGGTCTATATTTGAGTGAAATATTAGAGTTTGAGGACTAGGTTTTATGGAGATCTTCTAGGGTGGTCTCTAACATTACGGACTAGAGTTGAATAGTGATAAGATATGGTATTAGTGCTATCTGACATGCAAGCTAGCTGCTCTGAACTTATCTTTGTGCAATGCATCACTAAACTATAGTTACGGACCTAGTAATAGCTTTATATGTTAACTTCTGCTTTTTCCAACTCAGACAGACCAGGCCAACACCTACTGCCACTAGATGGAATATCCCAATCCTCTCAATGTAAAAAAACAAAAAAAGATTACTTGACATTGTATGCTACTGCAAAACAACTTTAACAAGTCAGCTAGTTACATAAGGTAATTTCAAGTCAATAACAGCAGTAGCAAAACAGTTTCAGCAAATGCAGTAATTTCAACCTTAAATACAGATAAATGCACAAATAAAACAAGAAATCAATAGTCAATCACTAAGCTTCTGGAAGGGAGTTTTTTTTTAATACAAGTAGTTAACTTGTGCCTGGGTGGCACATGATGCAAGGAAATCACTTCAGAGGCATGGGGAGGATACCAAGTGTTGCTAAACAGATGGGAGCTTTGTGAAAATGACAATTTATAGTAAGGGGGACAGCTCAAGAGGATTTCTTGTTTGCTAAGTGGGCTCTCAGTATGATGGATCTATGTAAAACAATGGGTGGGAAAAGTACTTGAACAGTTTACACAACTGACAATAGCAATCAAAGGGGGAAGGAGGGACTTTGGTAGTCAGATTACCATAAGGGGTGAAAGCTAAAGACAATGTTTTTTTAAAACAGCAGCAGCAGCAAAAGGGTGGGACACGTGGGGAAAAATTCAAGATGATGCAAGAAGCCAGACAAATCAGATACTACAGCTTGTTGTACACAGTATTCCAGGTCAGTATGTGACAAAATGACCAGGAAAATGTTTTGGACCAGTGATATACAGACTTAAATACACAAATAGCTGGAGTACAAAGCAGAAAAAAAAAACAGATCCAAGAGCTTTTACAACACAGCCAAGCTCCCACCACGGCAGATTGTAAATTATACAATTCCTCCCCTAAAATGTGCACACTGATTGGCCAGCCCAACAAGCGTGCCCGTTGTAAATCCCTCAATATACTAACGGAAAAAGGTCCGGTCGCCCGGACTTTTTCCGTTAGTATAAAACACCGTCTCGCTATGTTAAAAGAGTTTAACATAGCGACACAGGTTTAAAAAAAGCAACGGAGATCTCCGTTGCTTTTTTTAAAGCTGTCTCACTATGTTAAACTCCTTTAACATAGCGACACAGTGTGTAAAAAGCAATGGAGATCTTGCGATCTCAGTTGCTTTTTTTTTTCAAAGCTGTCTCGCTATATTAAATGGGTTTAACATAGCGAGACAGCTTTAAAATAAGCAACGGAGATATCTGTTGCTTATTTTAAAGCCGTCTCGCTATGTTAAACCCATTTAACATAGCAAGACAGTTTTTAAAAAAAAAAGCAACAGAGATCGCAAGATCTCCATTGCTTTTTACTGTTTCGCTATGTTAAATGGGTTTAACATAGCGAGACAGCTTTACAATAAGCAACGGAGATCCGCTGCTTATTTTAAAGCTGTCTCGCTATGTTAAACCCATTTAACATAGCGAAAGAGTATAAAAAAAGCAACGGAGATCTTGCGTTCTCCGTTGCTTTTGCCCACAGCTCTGATGTAGGCATGCGCAGTACATCAGAACTGCCGCAGAATAGCAGACAGCTGCGGAAGGGCAGTAAAGAGGCATTATACAATGCCATTATTTAAGAAAAGTAATTATTTATTTTCTTAAATAATGTCATTAGATATAGCAATAACCACTTCTGGGTGTGGGTAATGCTGGATTTACCCATGGTTGGCTGTTTGGTCGAGGCAAAGCCCTCGGACCAAACCACACCAACCGTGGGTACCAGCATTACCCACACCCAGGCGTGGGTTATTGCTATATTAAATGGCCTCTCATTTTAACAATGCTGTCTCAGCTCAAGAACAAAACAGATTTTCATTTCAGTAAAACAACACATTACAGAGGTAACACCAAAACCACATAAAAGAGCATACAAGCATAACTGACAAAAAAAAAAAAAAAAACAAAGAACCAATGAAACTTTACACTCCAAGTCATTCAAATATAAACACCAAGAGGCACTCAAAGAAAATGTATTTAAAGTTTAGCACTTTCATTCTCATCAACAGATAGACTTCAGAATAATAGTACAAACACATTATAGGCAAACACAAACAGTTATGTAACAATCATATAAAGTATCAAAAAGCCACATACCCTATCAACCCTGATCAGACTAGAACATAAATAATCAAA
>NC_056728.1:1837483041-1837508041 GCF_019279795.1 Protopterus annectens
GAATGCTAGTGCTTCCTCTGTTGAACGAGATGATTTCTATTGAATCTGTTTTAATGATGAAAGCAGCATCTCTTTACGGCACTTCATTGTATTTTATATTAATATTATTTTGTTTTTTATATAAGTATTGACTATAATATTATATGTATTTTTTTCAGTATGATACTGATGTCAGTATAGCTTTAAGAATGTGATGATTTGATTTTGCACGTTTTTCAAAAGGTTTATAAATGTTGTGGTTAAGTGGGGAGAGTATGTGTTTCTGAAGAAGTTCATTAATGACAGTTTACGTTCTTTCGTTCAGGAAAGTTCCTTTTTGTGGCACCCGGGCTGCGTTTTTTTTTTTTTTTTAATAACGCTAACTTGAATAACCACTCAATCTTTGCTCTGGCCAGCCTCCACTCTCTTAATATACTTCTCTTTCTCTCTCTCTCTCTCCCATAATCCCGCGAGTGCTGTTAAATTCTCATCATCCTTTACCCCCCCACACACACACTTCTACTTGCCAATTTTGTTTTATTACTAATCCTGCACTTTGTACATTCATTGTAAATACACATCTTCAATGTGTCATTACGTTGTTCTACTTCTACTCACACCACTATGCTAGAGTATGTTTTATTTGTTTTGCTGCAACTGAAATGGATCTCTTGTGGCTGAGTCCACTACGCTGGTTAAACTTAATAAATAAATAATAAAGCCAGACTGCTAACATGGCAGTAAAATTTTGATTCAAAGTTCCAGCCTTGTGACTGCATGAACTGGGCTGTACTGCTAAGAAGCTAGACAGGTGGCTAAGTGCATGAGAGTGTTGAAGGATCGACCCACCAAACTAATGTCCTCCTCTGAAGGAGGAAACACTGGTTTACTTCACTGACATCTAGGGATTACAAAGATTTCTGCAGAAAAAGAATCCTACAGGAAGGAAAGGAAATAATTGGGGGGAAGGGTTAAAAAAGCAGCAACTGTGTGCAGATTTATTGTCCAATCAGCACCTGGAAGAAGAAAGTAACTTCAGTCAGGACAGAGAAATGCCACAGCATCCAAGAAGTCCCTTCCCTCCTTCCACTACATTATGGACTTTGCCCAGTCAACTTTTGTTTCTTAGTGAAGGAACAAACAAGCTATGGTAGGCAATGGGCCAGCTTACCTGGTTTCTTGACAGCAAATGACTGAAAACGCTTGTATTCCAAACTTGGGAGCTTTGCCACAACACTCCCTTTAAATAGATAGACAGACAGACAGACAGAGATAGATAGATAGAGATAGACAGATAGATAGATAGATAGATAGATAGATAGATAGATAGATAGATAGATAGATAGATAGAGATACTTTTTTTATGTTGAGGCATGCATCCCAGAGGTCCAAAAAGCACATGCAATTTTCCTCTGCTAGACAAGGAAGTAAGTATGGACTGCATTTTTTTTGTATTTTGATTTTGTATTTGAAAATGTACAACTTTAAACATTAATTATGACCTGTAGTCACATGGTCGAAGGTGAGCCCTATATTAATGGCCCTTTTAGTAAATAGTTCATCTTGATAAAGCTTGGTATTTGAGCCAAGCGAAAGCGCTTGATCTCAATTGTTTTTTCTGGTTTCAATTGAAAGTTCTTTCTGAAAGTGAAGATTTAATATTGGTTTTAATAAGGCAAGAACAATAAAGTTTTTTATACTTCATCCCACGGTCTGGTTCTTCTAATCGTGGAACTACTGCTTTGGTGCTTGCTGCTTCAACTTTGTTTATTAATTGACTGCACTGAGACCATTCAAAAAGTTTCCTTTGGCCTTCTGCTTAGGCTGCTTAATCTAAAACTGCCCCAAGTTCCTTTGGCCTTCTGCTTAGGCTGCTTAATCTAAAACCGTCCCAAGTTCCTTTGGCCTTCTGCTTAGGCTGCTTAATCTAAAACCATCCCAAGTTCCTTTGGCCTTCTGCTTAGGCTGCTTAATCTAAAACTGTCCCAAGTTCCTTTGGCCTTCTGCTTAGGCTGCTTAATCTAAAACTGTCCCAAGTTCCTTTGCTTTTTTCTTTTTTCATGGAAATTCCCATGAATAGTATCTGAACCCCTTTTGGTGTAGTGGGACCTCCACAATAGCTATTTAACACCTCTGCTTACGCCACTCTTTTTCTGTAGGGTAGGGCATCTTGCAATGGTGGGGATGGGGGCAACAGGTCAGACAGAAAAGAAATTCTGTAATCTTTTTAAGTAACTGTCCTAGCCCATTTGCCTGTGGTGATAGCTTTCAATGTGGACATGTGAAGAAACAAAGTCTGACTGTGTAAGTCAAACAACTTTACAAGACTAAAAAAGATGCCCATAGAGCCGGACCAGTCTCAACAACCACTTTATTCAATTTTAAGAACTTTCTTCCCTTTCCTATCAAGGACGTCTTCAGAAGTAACTAAACTTATTTTAAAAACTAAATAAATAACCCTACCACTGTCACATGATTCAAATGCAAAAATGTATTGATCCTAGGCAGTTGTAAAAACAAATATGTATCATCATAACTACTCAAGAAAAAAAGACTGATTATAACACTAGTAAATGAATTTTTTCTTGTGTTTTGAATGACACTCTATCAACACACTTGCTAGTGAAATAGTTTTATTCAACCTGGCAGGGAGTTGACATTAAACTTCAGTTGTCACCAAGACTCCCTTACTTTCAAAAACTCATCCTAGGGAACACCCTAGGAACATCCTATATATTTTGCATTATAGAAAACTGAAATGAATAATCAGAAAATAATATAATGTGCCTAGCAAGGGCATTCATGTTTTACTTTTTTGGGATGCCAAAGTTGAGTTCATAAATGCTTTCCCACAAGCTACGTTTGATTTTCCCAGTGCAGAAAGTATTGCACTACTTGCAAATCGTAACATAAACCAACCCCTTTAGTGCCACAACTGGAAAAGAATTTAATCACTAGAACTGGAAAATGTGCAATAGAAATTTTACAACCTTCTAAAATAAAGCCACATTTGGCAAACATATTGTACTTAAAACACCAAAAACAGTTATTTTTAGCTACTAAATCTGATTTTGAACTTTCCACCTTTTTTTTAAATATTAATACCTTCCCTAAAAATCACTTTTGGGGCAATCACCACAACACTGCTAAAACCACTGGTGTGGGTAAAAATATCCTAATTGCTGTAAAGAATACCCCAAATATGATTACAAACAAAACTGCAAGTCAGATATACATCTCTATCAGGGCTTAGAGAATCAACTTTCATCTCCCTGCAAAGGAAGATCTTGTATTGCCCAAAAGTGGTATAACAAACTCAGAGTTCCTTTTGTATATAACTTACTCCGCTGTAGTATCAAAAAAAATGTTAGGGTAATTTTCTGTTATACCTCACAGAATAGGCCTGAAATAGTTCTCAGAACTACTGGGAAGTACCCTTTCGATTAGAACCAATGAATATTTGCATTTAATCATGTGACAGTGGGTAAAGTTATTTATTTAGTAGTTTAGTTAGTTCTGAAGAAGTCCGAAGTTCTGAAGAAAGCGCTTAACACTTATTATTTTAGCACTTAACATTTATTATTTTATTGTTTTAATAAAGTGTTGTTGAGAGTGGTCCAACTTCACTGGATGTCTTTTTTGATTTGTGTTTCCTGTTTAGATGTTTTTGCCTTTCCTTAACTTTACAAGGCTGCTACTGGCTGTCCAAAGACTGCCAAGAACCCAGGCACAGCTACAAACTCTTTGGAAATTGTCCTGATCTCCTGGTCACTGGGGCTCTTCCCAGACTGCTGCTTAATTTGCAGTTGTCCACATGTGAACTACATCTGTCTTAGGTTCCTCCATGGCTTGGAGAATATCCTTTCAGGAGAATATCCTTTCAGGAGATGAAAACTTAATACTAACAACAGTAAGTGGGTTTGCCCTCCTGCTCCATTTTCTCTACATGTGCCTTCACTTCAAGCCAAATAAAACTGATACATGTAAAGTGGCATTCATGAAAGTTGTCATGGTATTCTAACTAAAGTTCATTTATCTGAGCCAAGATTGCTGGCAAACTTCAATATCAGATAATAAATATCTGTCAAAAGTGTTTAGCAGCACTTTCGGCAACTTGCAAGGAGAGATTATCCACTGTAGAAACCATTGCCAATTATCACCTCAGCTTCTGCTTTATTAATCTATCAGGAAACTGCAAAATTATCTAGATCACTTTGAAATCCATCAAGAAAAATTCTCCACATGGGCCACACAGTTTAGTACCCTCAGGAATGTGCTTACTTAAACACTCATCCACTCCAGACACCTTATCTGGATGTGGACCATAAGGCTCAGGAGTGCTTGAGCCATTCTGATAGTCATTGCTAACCCAAAACGAAAGTGTCTGGTTTGGGAGTCACTGAACATAAACATCAGTGCTCAGGAGGGCACAGAACGCGATCCACCTTTTTGGGATCTGGGTCATTGCATCTGGCACCTCCCATGCAACACAAACTTTGAGAATCTCTTCCTATCCATCTTTAAGAACTCACTTCACATGCCAAATTCAGACTCAGTTCAACTGAAACATGCACAGAGATACCTTACATAAAGGATACAAAGGCCTAAACAACATGTATTACACTGATGGACTCAAAGCCCCGTCATTATACTCAGAAACCTACAGACTGCTAAGAGGTGACCTGTGTCTGGAATAAAGGCATCCTCCAACCAATTACGGACTAATTTAATCCACATTAGCAAGTCATATGGCATCAGAAATACTTGGTCTAGACATATAAACCTCTTCTGCAATATTAACAAAATGGTTTGGCTGGGCAAATATGTCTTGCATAGGATACCACTGGTCTGGAACACACTCCCCATCCACATAAACTAAAGTTTATCCCTGTCCATATTCGTGCGTAACTTTGATCTATGGATGGGAAACAGAAACTTTACCCCAAGTCTGCTCCCGTACTACTAATGGACAGAGGCATCTCCTAAATGCTTTACTCCATGCTGGTATCCCCTCAAATTATCTATGGTATGATCCCAGCTATTCTCATTAGGGGTAACTCATAATTATAGACATGGGATGGGTAAGGCCAGTCTCTAACCAAATGGGATAAGTTAATTCAAACACAAAAAAGAAAACTGGCTAGGCTTAAAAGGGCCCTGAAAAGCAGCTAACATATTACTTAGCTACAAATCCCAACACAAATAACACCACCACAACCAAGCCTAATACAGCTATTTTCTAATGAGCCACATCACCTAAGCACGTCACTATTACTACTCAATTCTCTTTCAGTTCCTCCTTGTATTCCTCATATATCACATACTGGTAGGACATTATTGTAATTATTATATTGACATTTGTACTATTTTATGTATTATTACTCTCTTCTTTTTCTATTACACTTGTCAACTATGTGTTCCACTGTGATACTATTTGTCCAGGCTGTGCTGTAATGTGGCCCATTGTGATCAGTGCCACCCTGGTAAAATAACAAAAATATAAATAAACTAAGAATGTCTGCAACTGGGGGGAACCACCTATTATGCATGTTAGGAAGTCTTAAAGGTCATCTGCAATATTTGCTGCAAGCAAGACCCAGTGTCAGTTGGCTAGTCTCCTTAGTGATACCTTATTTCCAAGACCTCCCTGAATTTGTGGTCACTGTGGGGATATAGAGGAATCAGTGTAATTTTCACAATCCAGACAGCCTGTGGGAAACTGTGAGGGTGGCAATAAGCCTCCTTTTGCATTAAGCCTTACTGAGGTGGAAGCAGATCTGAAGAAAAGAAAGACATTCTTCTAGGTGTCATAGTGGGCGGAGGGCCCTTGTATCCTACACAAGAGGCCGCAAGGCCTGTGTCTGATCAACATCTCTGGAGCTGTACAGGAGGCTGGCACTTACTTTGAATGCAATAACAGCAGCATGCCATATACCATAGCATGGAAGACTGATAATGTATGCTCAGTATTGGTGTTAGCAATGGCATCAACCCAGAAGCACACACAGATAAGGCCTCAGCCACTGAAGATATAGTACCCCTCATCAGTACTAAAAGCATAGATGTTGACATTGACATCAAAGCCTTGAGGCTGTATGACGGGTCAGGGATAGCAACAGAGAATGCTGACATCAAAAGGATAGCAACCATGGTGGATTTTGAGGTCATCAGTGTCACCACTGAAGTTGCCGTTACTAAGACTGATATTAATAGGTTGAGAACTGACAGAAATGGATGATTTGACATCAGCAGTGTACCTGTCAAGCCAACCATCTTGAATCCTCTGCCATAAAAGTGGGCATCAAAGAGGAAAGAGCTTTGTGTCATGGACTGAGATGTAAAGATGGCAAAACAGTCTCAGAAAAGAGCTTATGCATTGGTATGGGTTTGTAAAAGTGGCTAAAGTATCTCTATGTCCAACTAAGAACTCTGGTGGAAAAAGAATCACAAAACTTCCAATGAAGCATAAAAGTCTCAGCAAACTTCTTATAATCAAAGCCAAAGACCATGAGAACAGAGCCATGCCTATTGATAATCCTGACATCCTACAATATTTTTTCTCCCCGCTGCCTACCAAACAACCACCAGCTTTCCTGAGACTGATAGGCCATTTCTTCCAAGTGAGGCAACAACTGGTTGTTGGAGATAATGTTCCAGGCAGCCATCATGACTTTTGCTGCTATGTCTCTAACTCCTCCTTTGGTGGCTCACATCTGCACTCGCATATGCACTGGACTACTATGCCTTCTAATGTAGATGTATACATTCCTACTCATGCTCCATGAAGGTTACCACAAGAACATGCTTTAAAAGAACAAAGTTTACATCCCTGGTCCATATACCACATGCTCCAGTAGGCCCACATTTCAGTAGGCAAGAGTGTGTCCCAATCCCAGGATGGGTTAGCCAACATCAACAACTCACTCCTGCTGGTTTCTCACACAGGTTATCCACTGCCTGAGTTGCTAACTTATCTCAGGTCATATGGGTCATAGTCAAGATTTTATCCCTTTAAGAAAGGAAGGTCTCCACAGTGATTTGAACTTCTTCAATCACGGCTGACTTAATAGCACCCAAACCAATCAGTGAAGACTGAACTATAACAGAGAAAACATTTCTTCCTAATTCTAATTCTAACAAGTAAATACGGATTCTCTATGGTGGAAAATGTGCTTTTTTCACTGGAGGTCTCATATTCTGAAAAGCCACCTTTTACCTGGAAGAAGAAATGGTAAGGCTTTCTTACCTTAGCCTTTTTCTTTAACAATTCTACGTACAGTATTTGGAAAGTTCAAGGCTAAAGATGAAATTGTCAGACTTGAACCTAAAACTAAAGTCTAATTAGAAGGCAGAGGCTTATCAAGTTGAGAATCTAAGGACTGTCTATGTAAATGAAATTGCAGTCCGTCTTTCCTATATCTACATGATAACTGGAAAACTCCACACAAATGTGAGATTCCCTTTATTAAAAAAATCACTCCTGGTTCCAGTCCTTTAGATGAATTTTTCTTTTACAAGAGCATCTGAGAAAGCCTCACTCCATGATGATTAAGTAGTCGCTCCGTAAATCAGAATCAAAATGAGCAATTTCCAAAAACAGGGAATACTAACCCAAAAGGCTCTAGTTACACAGTGACAAAAGGCATAAAGCACACAATTCAGTAAATGCTGAGAAAAAGAAAAAAATTGAAACACTATGTCTTTTTTAATAACTAATAGTATAGTGCAGAAAGCTAAAAATAGCTTTAATATGAAAAAAATACTGAATGAACACAGAAAACATTAAGGTAGCCCTGTGCCTAAAATGTGAAAAGTCTGACAAAAAAATACTGTACATTTTCAGAAAAAGAAATAGCAAGAAGTACCTTAAGTACTGACAAAGGCAAAAATCACTTAGGAAGTATGTTTTTCCTAAAACAAACCAGCATGGGACAACTTACAAAACTGTCCACTCACCTCGTGTAGCAACAATAACCATGCAAGGGGAAAGCAGCAAAGTGAATTATGGTATACTGGGGGAGTGGAATCCAGCAGCCTGGGAAAGTTTGGTTTGTCAAGTGTGCCTAATGCATGCAGCATTAGTCACATGAGCTACAGCGGATAGAGGCACTCCTATCAGACCTAAGGTTTTACAACTGTATCCCCAACAGAGCTGTAGCTGGCTCAACTAGGGCCTGGAGCCATTCCTCCATCTGGCACACCTCAGCATCACTCAGAAGGGAAAAACCGGTCCATGATCTGTTGGTTGCTGTTCCTGCAATGCAGGTGCCAACCAGGTCCTGTTTCTGCACTTCACCCCCACCACCTCTCTGAGGTGCAATTAAAACAAAAAACGTCCATGATCTGGTAGTTGGTGCTTCAGAAATGCAGGAACCAGTCCTGTCCCATTCAGTGCCACATGCCCACCTCTCTTTCTGCAGTTAAGGAACATAAAAATACGGTTTTCTTTCTTTAGACTGTAAGCAAATAGCTTGTACAAATGCTACAGTTTATGCATAAAGAACACCGCACCAAAGCTCTTACGTTATATAAAAAGAAAAAAATGTTACCTTAAACTGTAGCAAACTACTTGCAATTATTTATGCACACAAAGCATTAAAGCAATCAATATAATTAAGAAAATCTCTTCTTTCTTTTATTTCAGACTGCAGCAAGCAGTTGTACAGTTGATGGCACATTTCTGACAACAAATGAACATGAAGGTACTGAAGACTGATCAGGATTTGCAATCATGCCCCGTTGCACTTAGCCCCCTTCACCCCATCACTGCTACACTACTGATCTCCAAGTGGGAAAGAATCATGGGACAGTGGTACAGTTAATTATTTGGTTTTACCCAAATTTCCCCAAAGAGGGAAATGACATTATACAGTTAGATCTGTTCAACAGCATACTTGCAAATGAACTAAATTCTGGCTACGGTAGATGTATAATAACCCTGAGAATAACAGGAGGTTGTATTGTAAGTAAGAAAAGGTTTGTCATAATACGATGGCACTGTTACATACATTAGTGATATGCGAGTATTTCATTAATGAGTATTCATGCTATGGAATTTGGTGTGTCATGTGACCTTGTTTATTACGTAAAAAGATCCTGAAGAATAAACAGTATGCCTAATACCTCATCTCTTAAATACTCTATCTGTATACTCATTTAAACACATGCACAACCTGTCAAGGAAATTTGTTTCAAAACAGACCATTACCTGTTGCTGTAATTTCATTCTGCTACACATTACGACCACCAAAGTAGTTCATAATTTGTCCGCTGTCAGGCTTAGAAAATATTTACAGTCTTGTGCTGTCAACTGAAAGTTCTTATTATTTGCAGGTACCTCGCCCTTATTTCTTGTATTTACCAAATAACGGTCTTATTTCCAGCTCTGTTCCATATTTTGCAATTTTATTTACAAATTACTATTTAAGTCATGAAGCTCACTACTGGAAGAAGTAAATACCTCCTATTTTCTAATTATCTGCTGAACTACAAGTGGTTCGGATACATTTCCTTGTTATTTGACTTAAGAGATCTAGTCCATAACTACCTATGTCACTGAAGATTTCTGAAAACTTGTCAAAGAATTAGAAACTCTGGACTTCAAGATTGGAACTGCATCTTATTGTAAGTGGTGTTGCAGAAAAATCAGAGAAGATGCAGTGCCTATGTTCTTCATATCAAAGAGAAGATTAAATTAAGGTATTTGGCACTTTTGACCTTAAAAAGAAAGAGAAATACAAGATTTTTATCTTGACAGACTAGCTGTAAGCCTACTGTGAACCAAAGGGTAATTATATATATATAGCAGTTATTTATTTTAACTAGAAGTCAAGGGGTTCAGGAGTCAATAAATGCTTTTGTAATTGACTTGAAGCACAGAGTGCAAAACTGTGAGGTTCTGGTTATGTCTGTGAGTCGCTGCTAAGAGACAGAGCGGTTTATGGAACCAATATGGTCAGGTATAAGGCAGACTTATAAAACGTTTGCTTGGCACTTGCTAATAGATTCCAGGCGATTGTGCAGAATGAGTGAACATTTAAACATTCAGTCTAAAACAATACCTGAGGTAACAGAACTGGGTAAAGTAAAAGTTCAGATGATGGCAAAGTCCAAAACTGCTAAAAGTAATAAAATAAATAAAAATAAAATGTATAAAAGGGATAGTCATGTGATAGCCAAGATGGCATCTGGTAATAAATGAGAAGGCAGAATAGTACCCAGTGCAAGGCTGGTGTGGCTAAAGACATGAGAAAACACAATGCAAAGCAAGCCTTTGTCTGTAATCATTTTGCAAAAAATGTATAAAAGTCAACATAAAATGGTGCAGCAAAAACTTGCATTTATTAAAAGCAAAGTAACAGGATAATGTTGAAATGCTTTTGGATATCGTTCACATACCTGATGTGACTCCATTGCAAATAGTAGGAGCAAAGATAACTGCTAATCGAAGATCAGATTATTAAAGGCAAACGTTTTGTATTCAAATTTGAAACAGGATGGAATGTAGTGTCACTGGCCCACAAGTAGCACATTCACCTTTGGTGCTGGAGGATCAGAAGGCTGTGGGTTCTATTCCCACAGCAAGTACTTGGATTAAGTGTGGCATAAGGAAGATGCAGCACCCCTGAGTGTACCACCCCTCAGAAGGCACATTAAATGAAGGTCCATCGGTCTGAGATGGCACTAGCTCAGGTGAATGCAAAAGGTCCTGCATCACTTATTAAGAGAAGTTCCCTGGTGCCCTAGTCAAATTCTCCTAGTCAGTATGAATACTCTCTTGGGCCTCCCTTGAAAAGGGGGCACTTGTCTACTAGGATTAAACTGCCAACAAAAAGTTAATAAATAAATGCAATACATTGAGCGAATCTATGTTTGAGGTCACTGTTTCTTTTTTCTGATAGAGTCTGTTTCTGTATTTATTCTTCTAATGTATTCAGGGCATCAAATGAAGCCTAAAAGACATATATAGACTGAATGCGAGTTTCAACCCAAAATACACAGACTGTTACTTCAAATAGTAACCTTGGACAAATACTCAAAGAAGCCAAATACACTGGGTCTTAAGGCTGGTGAAATACTTGATGTAATTAAAAGATTTATGCAGTGCAGCTGCAGAATGCTTTACTGTCTAATGCAGTTTGCACCCAAAATAAGGATACAGATCAAAACAATAAATCTGAATGTGGTGAGGAGGCAATATGCCAATACATGACCCCCATGGCAATGGACAATCTGCATGCATGTGAAGTTCAGCAAAATGTCTTAATATAGTTAGGAATAAAAAAATTACTATCAAATGCAGTTCCAGATTTATTAAAAGACACAGTATAAGGACATCACTAAGAGTTCATAAATATGATCTTCAAACAGGTATACATTCAGCTCTTCATCAAATTGCTGATGACATCATAAAGAAATATCCTGACATGTTTTGTCTTCAATGAGACATATTAAGCTTTCACCAGATGTTATACTAGTTCTATATGCTCCGAGACGAGTTCCAGATGCACTCAAAGATAAAAACAATTAAGTAGTAAGGTACATGGTATCAATGGAAGTAAATGTTTAGCAGACAGAACCAAATGACTAGGTAAACAGCAAGGTACCAGTGGTAAAACAACACAAGATGATAGTATTTATTGATCCTCAAGATACATGGATCAAAGAGAGCACTCTTCATTACAAAATAACTAAAAACGTAATTGCTACTATATAATTTCTGCTATATCTAATGTTACATTCTATTTGTGTTTGATCCTAACCCAAGGGTTCTACCAAATTAGGTTAGATGAAATTATGTCAGAGGTCTGTACCTTTAATACTGCTTTAAGGTAACTATAATTTCTAATGCTGCCTTTTTCGAATCTCATCAGCTCCTAAAGTATTAGAAACAATCATGGCAAAAATAAAGTCTAGAAGCTGCTGTCAAAACAATGGATAGTATGCTAGTATACAGATTTTCTAAACAACAGCCTAGTGAGCATCTAATCAAACCCTTATGTCAACTCTTATATAATAGTTTGGGATGGCACAATATATTTCCAAAGTCATTCCATACTTGTCAGAGAAATGCTACCTTGTTTGGAAACTATTACAACATGACCAATCAAGATAATTGGTTAAATATTCACAAGTCAAGTGTCATATACTTCACCTCAGCCCTAAAATAAATTTTACTTTTTGGTAATGAATTAAAAATATTTTACTTTAGCATAATATTTTTTATTTAAGATTTATAATTTTATGAGGGATGACTTAATTTACTAGGGATGGTTCTCTATGGAGTTTATAGAAATGCTAACAAATTTAACTTCTCTGATAATGACAAATTATTAGCACTTAGGTCGATAAATCATACATCATCTTTATATTGGAAAAATATTTACATGGAAATTTATACACAGGAGTTATTTTACTCCAAATAAATTCAACAATATTAGATAAAACTAGTCAAATTGTTGGAGATGTATTCTGAGTCTCTGTGCAGATTGGGAGAGATGTGATACTTGCCTTGAATGTAAAATGATTGTTATGTTCCTTGATTGTTTTAGAGATTTTGATTTTACATTGTGGACAAGACATTGCATAAAGACAAATACACTTTTATTACTCACACTTTTTATTACAATTTGCCATCAATACTGATTGTATACATCTTTTACAATCCATCTTGGCAATAGCAAAGAGGAAAGTTATTACTTCAAATTTGGAAAAGTAAAAGTGACTGTCTCTTTTACTGAGTTTTATACTATTGGCCAAGACAGTATGTAACAGAGAACTTAACTTGAAAACTACAAGAACAACAAGAATGACCCACAGAAGAATGTTATGGTTGAAATTAAAAATTATTAGACAAAATTAAATATGTTAGAATTAAATATGTTTTAGTTATTTAGTTTTTTATACTTTTGTATATAGTTAGATATGTAATTGAATGTTTGCAATGTTAATCTGTAATTATCTGTAATTTCTTGTAATATGAAAATCTATTAACAAAATAAATAATAAAAAAAGAAATTCCTTACAAATAATCTGATAAAATTGATTTTAGCTATGGAATCGCGTCACAAACTCATTAAAAGTATATTCAAGACATCTTATTACAAAGCTTAAGCAGGACTACTAACACTACCAGTTGCACAGCAGAGAGAAGGAGACAACTACCCTGGGCACAAATTGTTAGGAGGCTTGATCAGCCATCCAATTCTGGTTGCTCTTTAGCTTAGTGCATACCGTGTGGTTTTGTATAGCAACTGTTTGCTGTAAAAAGAAAGAAAGAAATTATTTTTAAAGAAACTTGAGCAATGTAGTTAACTCATGTAGTATAAACTATAGTAATTTCTTGCTTCAGGTGCAGTGGGTGCAGTGTGTTATTGTTGCCTCACAGAGGTCACTTCTTTTCATTCTTGGCTGGACTCCCCTTCTGTGCAAGGATTTGCATGTCCTCCTTGTGTTTAGGTGTGGCTTTCCTCTGGTGCTCCAGTTTCCTCCCATGTTACCCCAATACCAGATTGTATACCATCACAACAAATACATCTAAATAGTCACACAGACCTCAACTGATCTTCACACAATTTCCATTGAAAGACTTTCCCAGTTCAAAATATACTTTAAATAAATAAAAAATTTAGATAAAGCATTAAATTAAATTTATCCAGAAAAAATTTATTTTTTTTATTTTAAAAGTATTTTTTTACTGCGGCCTGCATCAATATGGGATATAAACTGCTGCAGAAAAGCAGTTGCAAAGCAGTTTAAAAAAAAATAAAGATGTTAAAAAGAAATTAAATTGAAGAAGAATTGAAAGAGAACAGAGACAGAATGCAGAAACAGGGACCATTTCCGGAAGGAGACCCAAGTACCTTTCTTTCTTTCTTCTTATATATAATTGTGGGAGTGGAATTGGCTGACTATAGTTGGCTAGTTCCTTCCAGCATTAGCCACCACACCAGATTGTGGACTTTTTTCCCCTCGTCCATCAAAGAGCTGGGGTAGGAGGGAGGCATGTATCTCTACCTGGTAAGTGAGCCAATGTGCTAGTTCAAGGAGCAGGAGGTGGAGCACCAGTACAGAGTTTAGCGCCAGGCACTACAAAAGCCAGCTATGCCTCTGAACAGTGCTGTTATCTTTGCAGAAATATCATCTTCAACTTTAGTATAAATCAGAAAGGTTAATGTAGATATATGATACTTGGCATACCTTCAGGAATATAAAGAAGATCTGATAGAAAGAAAAAAAAAACAAATCTGGAAATTCTATGGATTATCACTCAATTTAGAAGCCGGATGGAGGAGCTTTAACTCAAGACAAAATAAGATTTCAAATTACAAGTACTGTATAAAATGGTATGTTATGTCACTACATCTGAGTTTTCATGTAGCTTATGTGTAGGGTTTATTATTACAACTCATCTGTGAGGAGCTATTTTCAATAAAGTACACACAAGTCTCGTTTAGGAATTACGTATAAACAAAGATATCATGATATTCATTACTGGCCTAATATGTCTGAACCAACTAAGCAGGTCTGTAGCATGTTCAGGAATCAAAACTGAAAGGAGGAAATTATTTGATGTGAAATTCCAAAACCTCACTGAAAAGTGGGAATTGCATTATTCCATTACTGGGATGCATATTACATGCCTTGATTAGGAGTCTACATATCCTGAGATTTTACAATTATATGAAACCACAAGTCCTACTATTGTTCCAGCTGTTGTTACAGCACTGAAATCTATTTTTGCCGGACATGATCTGAAGCAACACACCTCAATTTGTAAGTCAAAATATCTGCAGTATTTTTGAGATGGTGGGAATTCAAGCACACTATTTCATGTCTGGGATATCCCTAGAGCAACAAGCAAGTGGAATAAATGGTTCAAATTGTAAAGTTTCATATTAAAATCGTGATGCTTCTGACAATCAAAACTGTTAACTTCTCAATTCTGGAGAACCAAAATATGCCACTACAAGCAACAGGCTTATCAGCAGTTGAGTTACTAATGTACAGATGAGTACAGTTTAAATTACCTTACGCGTGCTACGTAACTGTTCCTGATGGGAAAAGCAGTTCAACAGATTTGTCACAAGAACAATATTGTAAAAGAAAAAATGTTATTATTGTACAACAACTAAGAATTTCTTTGTAAGATAAAAAAGGATAAGGATGACAAAAAAGAAGGCCCGTTCATTACCCTTCAATGCAAGGATCCTGCTCTTCCTTTATTAGAAAGATGAAACATGTAAATACTCGTCCATCCATGCCCAAGTATATACACATATATATATATATATATATATATATATATATATATATATATATTTATATTGGGAATTGTGGCTAGGCTTAAAAGGCCCCTTGGGTCAAAAGCCTAGTATTCTACAATGATACTATGAGAAAACGTTATGGTTAATCACAATACTGCTGCTGTACGGATTGTTGTAACCGGTTACAGCGAAGAGCCAGGTTCCTATTTTGTTCAAGATCCTGAGTTTTAGATCTATACTGCAGTGTTATCTTCTATCTCTTGAAGGAACAGCAAGTTTTTAGTGAAGCGAGCAAGCTCATCTGACATCTGAGTGCCTATAAATTCAGATTTATCTAATAAAACACAAGGCTCATACAAAATCCTTTTTTATCATCACTGAATATCTCTTTGGTAGAAAATGAAAAGCCAGTTCAGCAGGAAAACTGTTTTCTACATGATTTATTTATATGTGATTCTACTGTAAATTAGAATTCCAAAGCCCTCCAAGATGCCGTGAGAGGTGTTGAGTCTACCTCAAAACATAATTATTCAGGATATGGTCATTTATTCAAAAAGCCTATCAGACACAGCAACTGTACATAAAATATAAATGAGAAACATATAACTCTAACAATGTGGTGTGACATGTCATATGTTACACTCGGTATAGCATAGTGTGCACACTACATTCACGCCATGACTGTAATACATCTGTTACACCTGGTACAGCTTATAGTTTATTCACTATACTCATGCCATGACTGCAATATTGCAAAAGAAAAACAATTTATTATGATAACACAACTAAGAACTCCTTTGTAAGACGAAAATGATAAGGGTGACAAAAAAGGACTGCTCATTATCCCTCAGTGTAGGGATCCTGCTGTTCCTCTATTAGAAAGAGGAAGCTTGTAAATGCTCAGCCACCTATGCCCAAGTATACACACACACACATATTTATCTCCTCACAAAACCCTTGGAAACTAATACCTATCAAACTGTATTTGGAATTATGGCCAGGCTTAAAAACGCCCCATGGGTCAAAAGCCTATGATGTTATCAGAAAAAGCCGTGGTTGATCACAATATTACTACTGGACTGGCTGTTGTTGTGGTTACAGTGAACAGCCAAGATCCTGTTGTGTTCAAGATCTTGATTTTTAGATCAATACCAAAGTTTCATCTTCTAGCTCTTGAAGAAACAAAGTTTTTATTGAAGCAAGCAGGCTCATCTGACAAGTGCCTATGCATTTAGATTTATCTAATAAAACACAAAGCTCATACAAAATCCTTTATCATCTCTGAATATCTCTTTGGCAGAAAATGGAAAGTCAGTTCAGCAGTAAAACTGTTTTCTACATAGATACATAGGTTCATAGGAGATTACTAGGCTAATGCCAGCCCTTACAAGTTTAGCAAATATAATCTGATTTTACCCAATATATGAGCCCTGGGGCAAGAGGATGGCATGGATTTGTGCCTGTGCTTTCAGTATCTTACAGATTGCATCTGTCCATAAGGGACATAGGCTCTACCCCAGATGTGAATTTGTAATTCCCCATCCACTGATCCATTTTGCATTTGAAGAGGACCAGGGAAGGGCTTTGCTTAATGTGAATAGGAAGCCTGTTCCAAGGAAGAGACAATCCCTGAGGCAAGAAGGGGCAATCTCTGAGACATTACTTTTTTAAAGTTAATTTTACTGTAAACCAGAATTATGAAGCCCTCCAAGATATTATAAGAGGTGCTGGAGTCTCTCTGAAAACATAATTATTCAAGATACAGTCATTTGTTCAAATAGCCTATGAGATACATCTGTACATAAAATGTAAATGTGAAAATATTAATCTAACAATGTGCTGTGACATGTCATATGTTACACTTGGTATAGCATAGTGTGCATACTACATTTGAGCCATGACTATAATACATGTGTTACACCTGGTACAGCTTAGTGTACTCACTACACTTGTGCCATGACCTAAACATATGTATTATACCTGGTATAGCTTAGTGTACACACTACACTCATGGCTTGACAACAATACATGTGTTACACCTGGTATAGCTCAGTGTACTCACTACACTTGTGCAATGACTATATACGTGTTACATCTGTTATAGCTGACTATATACATGTGCTACATTTGTTGTAGCTTAGTGTACACACTACACTCATGGCATGACTGTAATATATGTTACACATGGTATAGCTTAGTGCACATACTACACCCATGTCATGGCTGTAATATATGTTACACCTGGTACAGCTTAGTGTACACACTACACTCATGTCATGGCTGTAATACATGTTACACCTGGTATAGCTTAGTGTACACACTACATTCATGTCATGGCTGTAATACATGTTACACCTGGTATAGCTTAGTGTACACACTACACTCATGTCATGGCTGTAATACATGTTACAGCTGGTATAGCTTAGTGCATGCTCTGTACTTGATCTTAGCCAGAAGACTGAGCTATACTGAGGCTCTACATAATAATGTAGAGAAGGTATCTTTGTTTTTAAAGAAAGGAGATGGCACCTATACTAATAATATATCACTGCATCTTTGTCCACATCTTCTTCTTCTTCTTTCGGCTTTTCCCGGTTAGGGGTTGCCACAGCGGATCACCTGTCTGCTCATGATTGGCAGTGGAGTTTTACAGTGTTGAGTTGCCAGCCCAGCGCCCAACCTTCCACAGAAGGCACACACACACACGCACTCACACCTAAGGCCAATTTAGAGTCTCCAATCCACCCGCAGCATGTCTTTGGGATGTGGGAGGGAACCGGAGGAAACCCACGCAACCACAGGGAGGACATGCAGACTCCGCACAGAAGGCACCCCGGCCGAGGATTGAACCGGAGAACCTCTTTCTGTGAGGCAACAATGCTAACCACTGCACCACCGTGGCCGCCCACATCTTTGTCCACATACGAGTATTAATACCAAGATGTACATTGCATCAATCTCAGCATGAGTATCTGAGAGTTCAGTAAAAGATCTTGTAGAGTAAATACCATGTCTAATGCCATATCCCTTGAATGTTCAGCCTGTTTGAATACATATTTGTGCACATATACATACCTGCCAACTGTCCCTGATTTTGGCTCAAAATTTTGCCCTGTCACTCCTAATCCCTCTTAAAACTGGCAGTTTAGGACAAAAAAAAGGTAGTGGATCCATGCCTATTAAATAATGGCAAAAGTTAGTTTTATATATTTCTTTTACTTCAGAAAATGCATGTTAATTCACATTTCTTATTCCGTCAATATATCAGATTGATAGTACTAATATTTTAAAAAGTAGCCCTAATTGTCTCTGATTTCTGGATTTGTCCCAGATTCTGGAAGTAACAGGTTGAGGGCTCTGCACATACATGAGAAGCACCACACTCTACTACTTCACTGGAAACTTGAGGGAATAAAACTGTCAGCAGGGAGCTAACCAATGCACAGTGGCCACCCAAGTTCAGCTTAGGGGAAGCAGAAAATAAGGACTGTTCATTATCCTTCTATAGGGATCCTGCTGTCCCTTCTTAGCAGCGTTTGAAGGAGTTTTCACCTGTCATTAAATCATCTCATAGCCTTGAAACATGGAACTCTGACCCACAGAAAATATTACCAGCCATATGGGTGCAGTTACTTTCAGCTCTGGCTTTCATCTCAGAGGTTTCAATGCCAAAATAAAAACCCTTTGAAGCAGGGTGTTTGTCCCTGTGTTGCACCAGCATGCAACAGACAACCTGCACAATCTGTAAATTTACACTATATATGTGGCCTCAGGCAGCTACTCTTTGAGGCAGTCACTGTAGGCAGCTTTGCCGTATGCCATGTGTCAGCTCATTTAAATACTGCCGAGAGAGAGAGAGACAGAGACACAGAGAGACACAGAGAGACAGAGAGAGACAGAGAGACAGAGAGACAGAGAGACAGAGAGAGAGAGAGAGAAAGCAGAGTGAAATCGGCATTATCTTTGTTTCATTTTCCACCACCTTAGATGAACTTGAGTTTATCACACTAAATAGCTCCTTAAGTGAACCAAGGAGTGGATACTTTTAAAATTAACTTCAGCTCACCTGTGTTGTATAAACTGACCTGCACAGCTTTCTCCACGCACACCTTACACCTCCCCAGAATAGTAAAATATTTAAAGAAGAACACACAATGTTTTAGTGTTATTCTCCGCTGTAAAATATGTAAATACAAACTGATAGCTCGGCTACACTCTATACTAATTATAGCTGGAGTTCTGCAGCACTGGCTTTGTATAATCTGTTATTTTGGTTTAAAAGCTATAATCCTGGACTGAGAGTGAAAGGTGACCAGTGAGATCAATGTTTTACCCTAGTTAAAATAAAATAATTACTAGATACACCATAGCTCACAAAGACAATTTTACGTTATGCAGTATGCTTGCAGCTATAAATAAAGGGGCTAATGAACTATTCAAGTTGTTTTCTTTTTAAGACATTCACCTTTTTTTGCTATAAGTAACGTTAACTTTCTTGTTTATTTCATTAACTGTGAAAATGTCAAACCTGATGTTGTATAACGTTCACTGTCTGGGAACATCTGCCTGACAATGAACATGTAATCATCTGTCCTTCCTTATGAATAAACAAATACACTGATACTCAAAACCAATATGCTCAGCAACTGTCAAGCTAAAGTCAGCTGCTGACCCCAGCAGTATTTCTGACACACAACAACACTTCTACATTTGTTAAACAGCTGCCATACAGATTATTTTTTTTCCATGTAAACTACACTGTTCTACAGCATAAACATGTCTATAAATAACTTGAAAAACATGCTGTGTTGTACAAGAATTGCTATTTTAACTGTGTTATTCAAGATATTGTTTAACATTAAAAAATTGTGAAATTTGTTAGATAAGCTATACAAAAAAGTGTGTGTGTGTGTGTGTGTGTGTGTGTGTGTGTGTGTGTGTGTGTGTGTGTGTGTGTATGTGTGTACACAATACACACACACACACACACACACACACACATCTATGGCTATTAAGTGTGTGAAATGTTCTTGCTTGCTCCACACAGATAAAGACACACAGACACACACAGACACATACAGACACACACACACACAGGGATTCGTAGACAAACACTGCATGCTTGCACAGTGCTAGTATCGGAAGTCATAACGTGAAGCACTAGAGCTAATTAGAGATGCAGCAGGTAAAGGACAGTGTCTGCAAACCAAGCAAAAGATGTGTTAGGTAGGCAGGTAGTTCTCAGGAATGGAGTTTGGATGTAGATTGCGGCTTGAGATTTGAATCTCATGTCCTCCTATCTGTGTTCAAAGATGTTAACACCTGAATGTAAAAATTGCAGCTATGTGTTGTGCTTATCTAATGTTTTTCTTATGACTCTATAAACAGATGAGGAACCGTAAATTAATTCCTGGAGGTACTGCCCATGTCCCTTATGGACAGAGGCAGTCTGTAAAATTACTCAGGGCACCAACACCCAAAATATAAGACTGTCATATCCTAACACCTGAATGTAAAAATTGCAGCTATGTGTTGTGCTTATCTAATGTTTTTCTTATGACTCTATAAATAGATGAGGAACCGTAAATTAATTCCTGAGGTACTGCCCATGTCCCTTATGGACAGAGGCAGTCTGTAAAATTACTCAGGGCACCAACACCCAAATACCCACTTCCCTAATAATTCCCCAGATACGGGATGGGGTAGTAAGATATAAGACTGTCATATCCTGGGTATTATTGGCGAGGCTTGTAAAGGCTCTTCTACCATTAGCCTAGTAACCAACTATGAACCTATAAGAAAACTGAGGTACAGAGAAAACAGGAAGAGCAACACTATACTACCATGTGTCAAATGCAGTGCTAGTAAAATGCACAAGGCTGATATGAAGGACATCAGAGTTAAGGTGTGACAGCATGCCTGTGACAGTGCACACCCCCATGTGCAGTGCAGTAGCCTGTATCTGTAGCTAGGGGCTGGCCATCACAAGAAGGGAAGCACAACTTAGCACAGTGGCCGACAAATAGACCAGTGTAGGTGTGCAAAAGTGTCAACTCTGTTCAGCAGTAGACAGGAAAGTAAGAGAGGGGAAAACAGCAAGTGAAGATAAACACAGAAAGGTAAGCATGTGGCACAAATGGTGGGGAAGGAATAGTGTTTGGGGGGGGATTACAGTCTCTTGAAGTTTCTGCAAAAGACGTGTAGGCAGTGAAGGTACTACAGGAGTTGGTATTGGGGATGAAAGAGGGAAGGGCAAACAAAAAAAACATTGAACTAAGACACAGACAGAGAGGGACAATATATACATAAATGGTGGTAAGGTCAGTGGATGCACACATGCAAACAGAGGGTGCACAATTGGTGAAGGAGAGGGTTGGGTAACGAGAAAAGGGGAATGACACAAATGAAAAAATACACTAGCATAGGGAAAGGGTGGGTTTCTGGCATGGTTAGTTTCCAGGCCAGCACAGAGGGCAACAAACACATGCATCACTCACCTGGGTGTTTAAGGGTCAGTTATTCTCTGAAGACTCAATAGGCAGGGTCTGACTGTTGTACAACTGCCATTCATGCCAAACGAAACTCCATGTTGGCAATGTAAGCATCCAGTTTGTAGCATTCCTAAGCACTGACCAACCTCTGCAACTCATGATACGAGATCAGTGGAAACTCCTCCAGTCCAGCCTCAGGAGAGAAGCCTTTGCCCCCACCTTCCGACAGGTAGACAAGGAGAGCACCAGTGACCCCCCCCTCCAAGTTACTTCCAGCAGAGAGACCACTGCCCCATGCTTTACAGGCAGATCTGGTGGGCAGGGGTAATACTGTGGCAAATGCAGCAGCTAACGGAGACCAAGGTAAGCATGATTTCTCCTCCTCCTCTTCCACAGCTGAATCCAAAATAATTATACATAATATGATACAAACTCATTTGCAGTTGTACAGTGGACTGGCAGAGAACACATGCACACCCTGCTGTTTGGACAGGCATCCCCACCTTCTGCAGGACAGATGGTAAGGCAATCCTCCTTAGAAATTGCAAAACAAAGCATTTACTGTTGAGCATACTTGCACAACATGGAACAGTAAAAGACTACAAGACAATGAGACTCCAAATATGCTTACAGCACATCTCTGGCTAACTCTCCTGAATTTCTGCCTGCCACTTTCAGAGCAGCTCAGGGTGGTTACACCTCAGGTCATCATAGCAATGGCAGCACTGCTCTCCAGAATGGTAATGCCAGTGGTATTACTCAATGCCTGTGTCGGCTCATAGCAGGCATCCACCTTCTTCAAAGGGTGATCATAATGGACTAGTAGGTGCTCCTTAAAATTCCTATGCAGGAGGAGCAGGAAGACCCTGTTCTGCCTTACATACTATGCAGTAGCCCTGCGTTTAGCACTTGCAGATGCAGTCATGGTTTCTCATTAGGTCCACTTGAGGAGCAATATTGTAGCCTCATGCACACAGACACACATCTGTGAATCACAAGCTTTACAGTGTAGCACTGTACCATGGTGCTATGCATGTACACATACCATATGCAAGAGCATACATTTCACACATTTCATTTAAACTTTGTGCATGGCTCGTGCCAAGATTTAAAGCAGCACACTGTACACAGACAGTAATCCAGAAACATTGGCATTATCTGGCATCCTTAGCATAACTGCTAGGGTAAGTGCCCGATGTTAGTGTGATATAAAGTGCTGCTGCCAGCAATCATATGATGAAGATACAGAGGAATTTGTGTAAAAGCTCTGTGGATGAGGAGCACTGCAGAAGTCAATGAAGTATTCCTGCCTGGTGAAGTACTTCATCCAAACCTACAAGAACCTTATGGCACTTGTCAGGGAGAGTGAAGCATGTGTCTCGTTCTATGTGTAACTAAGACCCTGTCACACTGGCATGCCTCAGTAGTGTCTTGCTGTGTGTGTGTGTGTGTGTGTGTGTGTTTGAGGAAGGAAGACCAAGCCTTGAATACAGGATGATGTAAGGATTACATGGCAAAGGAATGTGAAGTTCCAAGGCTGTACAGAGGTACGGCTACAGTGCCAAATGTTAACAAGTTCCATAAATTAGGAAAGCCATAGTCATATGCCTCTACATGCAACTGAATGTTATAGTTTGTCCTCTGGTGTACATGTGCTTGAATGGCTACCAGAGTGAAGCAATGCTTAGAAAAGCTCACTAAACAGGAGAATGAACTACTACTTTAAACCCTGTGCACACACAGCATGCACCTCCTGGAAAAAGGTACTGCAGGCAAGCATTACTGGGACCAGATTTGTCAGGTTAGAGGATGTGAATGCTACAAATGGTTGAGACAAATCACTGCAGCAAGTGGAACAAAGAAACACTGATATGATGGTCAATGCAAAGGAAGAGGCATGGGACACTGCAGAAGACAAGACCCCCATAGTGGGCAGGCCACCAGCAGAGAAGCAGCTGACAGAGGTTGAGGAGTTTTTCATGTCCCTCACCAGCTAAGGGATCATCCCCTCTTATCCAATATGGCTTGGAGGTAGGACCAAGCCTGGAACCAATCACCAGGTTAGTAATGTCCACTATAATGTCCATTACAGTAGACTAGAGCACACAACACTGAATCACTAAAGAGAGGGGCTGACCAAATCCCACCTGCATATCTGTCCTTCCAGGCATCTCTGGTCTGCAAATGCAGCATCCTGCAAAATAAGACACAATTTCCACCATATTGTACAGCACTGTTTTCATATGCAACACTATGTATCCCACAGGGAGACACAGAGGCATATGTGTGTGGGGGTTGATAATGGTATCACATGGTTTTATGTTGTGACTGGTTCCACTGGTGATGGGTCCATCACAACAGGACAGATATCAGCATGGCACATGTAGCTCATGATAATGACAACATACAAGCAGCACAGTCCACTGCCATTACAGCACTGTCTGTATGTAAGTGGCCTCTGTAGAAGTAGTGGCTGAGCACAAAGCCTCACCAAACCATGATACATGTCCTGTATCTGACAGTCACAAGTGGGCTCTACCTGTGCCCCCATCCCACACAGCATATGACATGCACACCTTGTCTAAGGCTGTCAGACCAACCTTGAGAGAGAGAGAGACACACACACGGAGACAGAGACAAAGAGAGAGGGAGACACACAGAGACAGAGAGAGAGATGCAAAAGGCTGATTTTGTCAACACGACTCCATAACTGTCCCTGACATGAACACAGCACTTGAAATCAACCAGAGGATGTGCAGGTCAGCCATCCATGTACACAGAACTGCTACACACAGCATTGTGGAGATGGTGAGTGTACATGTGCCATGCAGGAGGATATGCACCAACTGCACAGTGACCTGGAGTATACAGTCTGGAAGGAGGCAGTACTGCTGAGGTCATAGATGGGAAATCTTGGCTCCTTAGGTGCATCTATGAGACACATAACAACCAACATCCTCTGTACCTCTGCAGGACATGCACTACATGACCATGGGAGGCTCTGGTTGTGAGGTGGTCAGGCTCAAGCATTCCATATCACACTACACAGACTACTGGTGAGATAACATCAGTCCTCTATTCCTATTTTAAAAAATAAAAATATATCATTTTTGTGGTTGTGGTCCGGATTACTACTACATAAATTTTACAAATTAAAAATTTTGTTTAACTACTAGTGAACTGGTTTGGAGATAACATCAGTGTCATCTGTGTGCATTGGGCCTGCAAACCCCTGGACACGGACATCATCCAGGTCATAACTGG